>NC_068372.1:30755091-30782591 GCF_023724105.1 Carassius gibelio
GCTAAAAACAAGAAGACGTGGAAATTTATGAAGGTCATGGAGTTCCTCGCAACATCAACTGAATTTCGAAGGTAATATTATTAGAACATTACAATACATAGCTGTGTGAGCTCTGCTATAATGCATTGACATTAAACATTGATTAACATGATATCATTGCATGTTCCCTGTTCACCATGCGATCACACCTCTAGTTCAATATATTAGTTTATGTTCTGTGTATAGGTAACCTCTGCTGAAATTTTGTTGCCTGACATATGGTACATTAAAATTTGTATGAATCTAAACTAAATTAGTAATTAAACATTAAGCTCTGGAGTATTTTGTCAAGATGGGTATGAAGTGTGGCATGGCCCACAGTGTGAGTTATTGTTTCTGATGTAAACTGAATTTGTCTTTACAGTGTTCACAGCAATATTTCTCCTGAAAATATGAATGAAGGGGTTGAGCAAGTGGTGGTTCAAAAAGAAGTCAGCGACAGAGAAGAAGCATCAGCAAGCACGTCTCCAGGATCATCCTTCTCCAGCCCAACTGTGACCAGGTCTACTTTCAACAAAAGAAAACGGCCAGAGACACCAGACTTGTTGGACCGGTACCTTTTATCCAAAGAAGCCAGGGAAAGTGAGAAAGAGGAACGCAGAAGAGAGAAAGAGGAGCGCAGAGAGCAACGAAGAGAGCAACAAAATGATGAAAATTACTTGTTTGCTCTTGGCTTGATACCAGCACTAAGGAGATTGTCCCCAGCCGTACAGTCTTCAGTCAAATTAAAAATACATCAGCTGTTGCATGATGCTGAGTTTGGCCAGGCCTCTTCTGCTTTTTTTCCACAGCAGTCACCGGTGTCCTACCATCAGGTCCCCCCACAGACCCCAACAAACTATGGCTGCTCTACAACTTCTTGGCTACCCTAATAGATGTTTACTGTATACATTTTAATTCTGTATTTTTTTTGTTTGTTTTTTTACATTCAAGAAATTTAGTTGAAAATGGCCGTTTCATAAATGTTTATTTGCACTATTGTTCACTTGCACTACAGTCATTGTGACTTATTTGCACAACCTTTTCTGACGCCCTTTTTTACTTTATGTTTGTGATTGTTATTGCAACTTGTAGTTCATTAAAAAATGTTTCATTTTTCCAAAAGAAATTGTGCATAAGTGACTTGAAAGTAATGTAACATATTTTGGGATTTGGCATATATTTGTACATAAGTATTCTTGACCTCTTATTGAAATAGCTATGTGGCTAATTATGGAGTCACTGCATTTATAGGCAACAGTTATCAATCTACAGGAACATAACCATTTTGGGCACAGCATTGTGCAGGGAATGAGAACATTTTAAAGAAAATGCTAGTAAAAATGTTTATTAAAAATACACATTTTCAAAAATACAACTTACATTTAGTTGTAAATAAGTATATGTTGAAGTGACCAAATACTTTACTTTTTGCAAAAAAAAACTATGCTTTAACTTTGATAGAACATGTTATATCAAAAATATTTAATTTGCTGTGGTGAGTGCTGCCATATTAATTAATGAGGAATCAGATGCAATAGATTTGATAGTGTATTCAAGTTCACAGAAATTGTATATATACACATACACTAGCAGTTTTCTCAATGGAAAATGTAATTAAAATGGCTCAAATTTATAGGTTGATATTATCTGTTCCCCAGAGCATGGTTCACATGGTCATACTGCCAAGCAACTTCTCCTGCTGGTGAGTTGAAGTACTCTTTGTACAGTTCTCGGACATTTTGGGCCTCCACAGATGCCCGCTGCCCCCTACAATGTTCAAAGCCTTGTAGTGGTTGCTCACAATCATGGTCATCCTCTGTGGCACGATTCTGGTCATTTCCGTTCGGGCGCAAATAATTGCACAACGCACAAGCAGCTTTGACAACTTTGTCAACAACACTTGGTTGAACCTGTAAAGTTCTTTGGAAAACCCGGAAGCGTTGACTGAGGATGCCAAATACATTTTCAGAGATGCGCCGTGCCCGAGACAAACGATAATTGAAAATTCTCTTGTCTGTGGGGAGGCGGCGTCCAGGGTATGGCCGGAGGAGATATGGTTTCAGCGGAAAAGCTTCATCCGCCACAATGACATGGTTAACTTTTCCCAGCTCAGGAGCACCTGGAAGTTCACTTGGTGGGGGAACATTCAGAGTTCCATTTCTGAGTGCCTTTCCCAGTACAGAATTGGCAAAGATTCCTCCATCACTGTTGCTGCCATAGCTCCCCACATCAACCACCAGGAAGCGGTAATCTGCATCAACTAAGGCCAGCAATACAACGGAGAATGTACCTTTATAATTAAAGTATAGAGAACCAGAGTTTGCAGGGGCCTGGATGAATATGTGTTTCCCATCCATGGCTCCCAAGCAGTTAGGGAAATTCCATCTTTCATGGAATCTCCTGGCTGTACTCCTCCACATCTCTTCAGTAGGCACTGGCAAATGTTCATCTCTGAGGCAGTGCCACAATGCATCACAGGTTTCACTCACTATCGAAGCCACAGTTGACACACCAAGTCGAAAGCTGAACGCAATAGAGCGGTACGAGTCCCCAGTGCTTAGAAAACTGAAATAGAAATACTAATTTTTAACAACGCTCCACATATGTTTTTACAACATTCTTTGAAGTGAAGAATTATGTAAACGAACTCACCGTAAACACACGGCCAAACGCTGTTCTGGGTCGATTGGTTTACGGTAGTGTGTCTGTTCTTTCGTCAGCAAGGGAGCCAGTTGTTGAAGTAAATTTTCGAACTCACTGACGGACATTCTAAAATACCCCCGAAAACGCTCATGATACATTTTCAGCTCTTGTACCAGTCGATAAAACTCCCCATGTTCTTCTCTTCTCGTAACTATGGGATGTACCCAAAATCGGCGTCTTTTCCGGCGTCTTTCCTCATTCAACAGAACAATAATTTCTTCATCGCTGGAACTGGAGCTAGAGTTACTGGTGCTTGAAATATTCATGTTTTCTTTGTATGATTCTGACAAGCGCGTAAATACTTGCACTCTTCTTCTGAGTGAAAAGCGAGTTTAAGAAGCGTAAAGTTGCGCAGCGCCACCTTGTGTACAGGGGTATTTCTGTTTTACATTAAGCGCCATCTAATGTCAGGGAATGAATTTGCATGTTCACTCGGCTCATCGTCAGCGAAAATCGCTTGGGTGTGAACACAAAAAACGTGTTGGAAAACGCTGGCGAATAACGCGCGCCGATATTCGTCCCGGTGTGTACGGCCCTTCACACACACACGCTCTCTCTCTAACACACTCACACACACACGCACACACACACACACACTCACTCACTCACACACTCTCTCTCTCTCTCTCTTTCTAACACACACGCTCACACACACACACACACACACTCTCTCTCTCTCTCTTTAACACACACTCTCTCTCTCTCTCTTTCTAACACACACACACACACACACTCTCTCTCTTTAACACACACTCTCTCTCTCTCTCTCTCTCTCTCTCTCTCTAACACACACACACACACACACACACACACACAAGCGTTAATATGGACATTAAAACAAAAACAGAAAAAAAGAAACTTTCTCAACATTAACTAGTGAGTAACTTCACCGTGATTGGCCTGATTTTGGGAGTATAGTAAAAAAAAATCTTCAAAGCAATATATTATTACTGGTAGCAGTAATGTATTATAACACATTTTATGACAAAGAACAATATCTACAGTTTTATAATATAATTTTTATAATATAAATTATATGATAAATGTTAAAGAATATTATATTGTTTTTGACTTATTACTATAAAACATAAAAATTAAATAAGAATACATATAATACTATTTAATATTTATGTATATATTTAATTTGATAAATTAAATTTAAGTGTTTTTCCCCCAGTGATATATATATATATATATACACACAAACTGACTTAATCCTAATTATAGTAGAAATGTTAATATAATTAAAATACTTCATTATAATAAAATGTGCAATTGCTTAATGTTAGGTAATAAATAAAATGTATATTATATAATATTATTATACAATATCAACAATTTAACACAAAGATATAATACACAGAATAAATTTATAAATTCAATTTCAGTATTTTGTACACACAATAAAATATATAATAATAATAATATATTTTATAGATTAAATTTATGTATTTTTTTCACTGTTCATTTATTTTTTTACATCATCTTGTTTCTTATTCTATTTTCTTGAAGCAATATATATATATATATATATATATATATATATATATATATATATATATATATATATATATTAGGGGTGTAACGATACGCGTATTCGTATTGAACCGTTCGGTACGACGCTTTCGGTTCGGTACGCGGTACGCATTATGTATACCGAACGGTTCGTTGGAGTAATTAATTATATTTGAAAAAAAAAAAAAAAAGAGAGAGAAAGAAATATAATGATATGCGTTCAACAAGGTAGCCCAATAACCCAAACAACGTAACAGGCAACCCCCCTGACACTCCCGAAGAAGAAAAAAACACCATCTTATATGTTTATGTTAGGCTACTCAGCAGGCGCTCGCTCACTCAGTACGCGCTGAAGGCTCGTTGCAAAATAGCCAATGCGTTTAACAGACTAGAAATGAGAAGATCCTCCAATAACCAACAGGTCTGGTGTTTGGGTGCACTTTGGATTCCCTTTAAGCTATAATGGTGATGGCAAGAGAGTGGTGGATAAATAAACAACGGTATGTCGCATCTGCAACATGACAGGGTACACCAGCGGGATTACAAAAAAAAAAAAAAAAAAACAGCGGGAATATCTGGGATATATGCGTCAGTAATATCAGGGAAAAGACGAAAAAAAGGAGAAACATGCACGCAGCAAACTATCCCTGCAGCATTTAGACACTATAGCTTACAGGGAATCCAACCCAAACACCAGACCTGTTGGTTATTTTAGGATCTTATATTTCTGGTCTGTTATATGCATTAGACATTTTGCAACGAGCCTTCAGCGCGTGCTGAGTGAGCGAGCGCCTTAGGGGACGTTCACATATCGCTCCTAAAAACGCGTGGAAAACGCTAAGCGCGTCTTTCTCCTCCTTTCCAAAGCGCTCGGGCAGAAGCGCTCATGAGGCGTCTGTCTTTGCTAAGCAACAATGACGTGCTCTCTCCATGAGACGCGGAAATTTCAGCGAAGGATAAATGGATTTGCAGCTCTAAAAATCGCTTGCAGTAGCTCTGCTACTGAATTTATTTCAAAATTGCAATCCATATACAACTATGATCAGCTGATCCTTCATCTTGGCTGAGTTTTCAACGTTGTTACGGGAAAGGATGAAGCTGATTGGTTGGTTCTTGTCACATGACCCGCGGTGCGCTTGCGGCATTCTGAAAAGTTGAGATGTTTTTACATTTTGCTGTATCTAAAACGTATCGAACCGAACCGAACCGAACCGTGACATCAGTGTATCGTATCGAACCGAACCGTGAATTTTGTGAACCGTTACACCCCTAATATATATATATATATTACAGTATATTTCTTACGGTGTATTATTACCTACATTCACATACTGGAGGTAAGAGTAAGTTTGAACACACACACACACACACACACACTCTCAGTCATCATGCTTCAAGAGTGATAGATCAGATCTGGCGTGTAAGATGTTTTTTTCTGTTTTTCCTGTTTATGTAAGCATTATTGTGCATTTGTGCAAAGAGGAAGGTGTGTGTGTGTGTGTGTGTTAAATGGGTGTCTTTTGTTGCTGATCTGTGTGTGTGTGTGTGTGTGTGTTAAATGGGTATCTTTTGTTGCTGATCTGTGTGTGTGTGTGTGTGTCTAGCAGCTCCTGTGTTGATTTACAGTGAGTTTGCGAGCGCTGCAGCACCGTGTCCTGAAATATTAATTTATTTCACCATTACTTTCCATTTCCTCTGGAGAGCAGAGAACTTTTGGCCTTGCGTCGGGTCGTTCAGATGCACTCAGCGCACACAGAATAAATCACAGCGCAGCGCTTGTAAGCAACGGGGCTAAAAATGTGCCAATAATCATTTCCTCGCACCTGTTTCTGTTTACCCATAATTACAGCCTTGAACATTAATTTCACTCGGACGCTGGTAGAAGTTCTGCAGCAGTCCGAGCTCCGGTTTACAAAGACGTTGTAATAACCTTCACAATGCATTCAAAATCTTTATGCTATAATCACATTCTGGGTGCGTTTAGACTTGAAGAATCCTTGAAGAAAACCTTATATTTTTCAGTTAAAAATACAGTATATATGATCAGCAACTTTTAATGAATGAATGTTTGAAACCGTTTAAAAGTTTTAAAACTGCTCAAAAAGAGTACAAATGTATAAAACCTACATATTTGTTTCTAACAAAACAACATACATTTTAGTCTTTAAAGTTATATATTTATTTTCATGCTGCAATGATCAATAGGCAAACATATTCATGTTCATCAACAAAATTCATAGCTGGTTGAGAAATGGGGAAAAATGCTTAATATATTTTACAAAGTTTTGACACTTATAAAACTCCATGTATAATTTTACAAAATTATTTTTGACACTAGTTGTACTCCATACACACCTGGGTTCAGAATTACCCGAACAAGAAACGTATAACACTTTTTAAAGGATTTGTAAAAATCTGGGGTGAAATATATATAAATAAGATTCATTAAAAAAATTAAATTACATTAAAGAGGGAAAGCGTATCCTAAAGCATTTGCAATATTTAATTCCCTTAGATCCCTTAAATCAGATACATTAACAGAACTCATGGTTGAGTCCGTCTGGTTGGGATGTGAGACCAAAAACATCAATGTTTAACAGTCCAAGAGCCTCAGAAACCTTTAAATGGCTGATTTATTAATGGGTTCATAAATACAGCTCCTCTGTTTATTCTCACCTGTTTATTGCAGGAATTAAAAGCGCAGATGACCTGTCGGTGTTGTGTATCCCACGAGGAGAATTAGGATGAATGAAAGCTAATGGCAGATGATGTGAAGGGGAAGTCTGGTCGCACGCCGCTGTGAAATGAATCACATTAATGTTCGCTGGTGCAGCGGCGGCCCAGCGTTTAACGATGATAGAGTTTGGACACTTCATTTCTGTCACTGTGAAATCGGCACGCGGCACGGCTAATGACGGTAATGTATGTTGTGCCGCGCGTACATCGAGGTTTAAGCGCTCATGTTGTTTGGCATATTGCATTACGAAGAGGAGGAGGGCACCGAGTAGATGTGTTAGCTCATTTCCATCCATAGTAATGGGAAACTCGCTGATAATGTAAATGTCTGTCCTTTTGTTGCAGGAGATTGTGACTTTGAGAAGCCCTTCTCGTCGTGTGGGTACACCCAAGGGCGAGACGATGACCTGGACTGGGAACAGATTGACACCAGTGAAAAGTCTTCGCTGGACCCATGGGTGCCACCGGGTGAGACCATCACTACGATCAATTACTGATCCATTAGTGGCATTTCATGCTTGATTTATTGGTTCATCTGTGTTGATGGAGGTTAGGATTCTCAATGGCCTCCTCAATGTACCACTTGGTGGAAATTGACATAAAATGATACATTTAGATTTTTTTTAATAGTTGCTTTATCAGAATGGGATGAAATTTGGTGTATTTGTTTACATTTGGCTTGTGGACACACAAAAAAATCATGGATGTGATTTGCATATGTTAAAAGGGCGAAAAGTAAAAAAAATCAAATAAATTCATTGGTAGCTCCATGCTCAAAAATGACAAAGAAAATGCTCATAAAAATTTTATAAATATTGCATAGTATCATAAAATCCCTTTCAAAAATATAAATAATAATAAAAGAAAATATATACAATTTATTACATAGATTTCCTGAAAAAAAAAAAAAAAAAAACTAAAAGCATTGCATTTCAAGTCTTCGGTCACTTTTGACCATGAGGGTACCAAGCGTGACCCAGAAATTATGAAAAAATCATGTGTATTTATGCTCAAAACAAGAATAATAAAATATCTGCCAATGGGGTCCAAAGATAAAACTTTGAATTAAGTTTATTTGATTACATTTACAACATTTATTACAATGGCTTTGTGATCTTAGAATAGTAAATCCAAAATGTGCAACGTTTTAAAAATATTTATATCTCTTAAAAGATAATTGGTGAAAAATCTGTAGTAAATTAAATGATGTGCTTTTTGAGAGTCTTAATGCATTTGCAAAGTTTTGTTCACTTGCTAAAAACTATGCATTTATAAAAATAAACAATAAAAATTAATGAATCAATTTTGGATCAAAATGGTCATGAATGCATTATGAGAATTAAATCAAGATACACTTACTTGAAGCTAAATTACTTTAAGTGAGTTTTTGCCTAAAACAAGAATAATAAAAATATCTGCCGATGAGTTCAGAAAAATAATCTTGTTTTCTCAGTGGCCTTGTGATTTATTTCAGAATTACTAAAGCAGCTCTCGGTCAGTCATTGTTCATTTTATACAGGATCTCTCAGTCTGACCGTGTCTAAAACCATCAGAACAGACCGGTCTGCTTAATCACATTAGGCTGGTTTAAGTGGTTTATTTGAGCGGGGTCACGTTCAGGACAGTCTTGTCAATACAACTCATTGTCGGCTCTCTAGACATTTATCTTAAGAAAGCATATTGACGTATTGTGTTTCCTTCAGTCTTCTTAAAAAGGTCTTGGATTTACCTTTATAAGCCTCCAGGAACACAGTTATCTCACAGCACACATTGACAGCAGATCCACCGCAGGTTTCTGTGTCTGAAGAGCCAGATTTAATAGGTTTTACCTGATGATTTGATGTTCAGGAGGGATTCTGGCTGATATAACCAATGTGTTTACAAGATGTCTATCTGTTAGAAATAGATCAGAGATTGCGTTCATCTGATGATTTGAAGCTGGAAATCTGCATGATTTCTGGAAGATCAAGTTTTATTGTTTTTTTAATTGAATATATTTGAGTACCATTCTTTTACACTTCTAATCTGAGGTCTCTGATGATATTTGCTGTTTTACTCCCCATGATCCTGAAATACGCTTTGGAAATTCATTAGTAACAGTGCAGATCAATATCAAACTGCTTTTATATCTGTGCATATCTGAATATTGTGCAATTAAACGTCACATTTCATGGTTTTTATGCTGGTAGTGATTGAGGTGTAGGTGGATCTGGTTGCATGGCTTCATCGTTTATTCCCCTGCTGAATGAAACGGTGTAATCTGCTGGGTTTGGCTGGTTAGAGCTCTTTATTGAGGATTGTTTGAAATCTCAATGGAGGGAATAATGGGCTGAGATGGTGTGCGATCACTACCGCACTTTATTAGGGAATAAAACCGGCAGAATCAACCGAGGAAAGCTGGTTCTCAGTCGTGTTATGGTAAAAGTGACCGGCACTCGATAACAGCTGGCCGACACTAATGCAAGAAAGACAGAAGCTCTGGGAATGAATTTGTATATAAAAACAGGCAAATCTATTTTAATTAAAGCGTTTATCCTCTAGCAGTGGCGTTTTGGAAGTCATTAGGATGCTTTTCCCGTATTTGGAGCGTCTCTCTCTCTCTTTAATGTTGCATTGATCGCCTCTCATTTGATTTGAGACGAGGACTCTGGGTCTGACAGCACCTCAGGAATCAGACTAATGGAGACGCCGCTCTTGAATGGATATTGTTTTCCTCTTAAATCTGACACGCACGCGGCTTCACAGATAGATCACTGCTTCAGTGCCTCGCGCCGCATTCGTTAGGAGACGTGGCTAATTTCAAGCCTCTCTATTTCTATCGGTGTGTGTGTGTCGTTAAAATTGAGTGTGGCTGGTTTGAGTGTTTTAGCCTAATGGTGATTTGAGTTTTATAAAGATGTTGTCGTTTACACTGACTTCATTTTTAAATTCAACATGAAATGAGGATCAACGATACTATGTTACCGTTACATCGATATACATACGTTTTGTGAAAAAACGCAAAGTTTACCGTTACTATTTATTTTTAACCTGGTATTTTACATGAAACATATTTACAGAATTTACTTAAATATTGAGGTGCTAAAAATAAAATCATCAAATCATTTACTTAAAATTTATTCAGTAATATTAACTGCTCTAAACCAGTGTTGTTTCAGTATCTTTGATATACTATAAACGTTTTTATTCATACTTTGAATTAGTTTTTATTTTTAGATTTTTGGTTTTCAGCTGAAGTTTTAGAAATTGTATTATTTATTTATTTATTATTATTATTTTTGTAAATATTTCTATATCGTTTTTATGCTTTTTAAGTTTTAGTTGGCAAATTTAAATTAAATTAGAAATGTAATTTTATTGATATTTTATGTAATAATTTTTTTTATTTCAGCTTAAGTTTGTTTGTGCTTAAAGTAGCTTTTTTTTAAAAAAGTTTTTAGTGTTCGTTTCAGTTTTAGTTTTAGTTGACTATATTAACCCTGACTGAAACAGTTAGATTAGAACCGCATGTTAACTGAATTGTTCTAAATAAGAATGTCTCAAGAATGTGTTCATTAATTTCATTGTACAATATTGACAGTATTTTCTACAATAATTTACTGTTTAATTTATGTTAAGCTACTCTGAAACAATCAGTAATGCATAAAGTACTGTAGTACTAAATCTGACTGGACTGAAGAATATTGATATGTCAGTAGTCCTCGTGCTGATCTGTTTGTGTGTGTGTGTGTGTGTGTTAGTTAGTAAGCGTTTTAAGGGATTCTATAGGAGGTGAAATAAGCTTCCGAGCATAGTGCGTTTCCTCTAGTGGAAATTTATGGGAGGCCGTTTGAGGTGAAACCCATTGAAAATGTGCGATACTCACTGAAACAATTGAGAGTATAAGTGAAACACTATATATCTGTGAAAATTTATAAAAACTTTGAAACATTCTCGCGTGTGAGAGAGCATTAACATTTTCAGTGTGTCCGGAAGTCATTTCATTGCAACCGGAAGTTACACTTCTTCTGCTTCTTCTTCTTCGGTTTTATGGCGGGTAGCACCAAAGTTAGGTGCATTATCACCACCTACTGTATTGGAGTGTGTTTCAGTGTGTATCGCAGGTGTTTCAGTGTGTATTACAAGTTTTCAATGGGTTTCCCCATTGAAAACTTGTGATACACACTGAAACACTTGCGATACACACTGAATCACTCGCGATACACACCGAAACACCTGCGATAAACACTGAAACGCTTGCGCATACATGTGAAACACTATATATCTTTGCAAATATATGAAAGAGATGCGGTTACATAGAAACTCTTTGTATAGACCCTGTAATCACCCGCAAGTGTTTCAGTGTGTATCACAGTATCGCAAGTGTTTCAGTGTGTATCGCAGGTGTTTCAGTGTGTATCGCAGTATCGCAAGTGTTTCAGTGTGTATTGCAGGTGTTTCAGTGTGTAGCGCAAGTGTTTCAGTGTGTATCGCAGGTGTTTCAGTGTGTATCGCAGGTGTTTCAGTGTGTATTGCAGGTGTTTCAGTGTGTATCGCAGTATCGCAAGTGTTTCAGTGTGTATCACAGTATCGCAAGTGTTTCAGTGTGTATTGCAGGTGTTTCAGTGTGTATCACAGTATCGCAAGTGTTTCAGTGTGTATTGCAGGTGTTTCAGTGTGTATCGCAGGTGTTTCGGTGTGTATCGCAAGTGTTTCGGTGTGTATCGCAAGTGTTTCGGTGTGTACCGCAAGTGTTTCAGTGTGTATCGCAGGTGTTTCAGTGTGTATCGCAGTATCGCAAGTGTTTCAGTGTGTATCGCAAGTGTTTCAGTGTGTATCGCAGGTGTTTCAGTGTGTATCGCAGGTGTTTCGGTGTGTATCGCAAGTGTTTCGGTGTGTACCGCAAGTGTTTCAGTGTGAATCGCAAGTGTTTCAGTGTGTATCGCAAGTGTTTCAGTGTGAATCGCAAGTGTTTCGGTGTGTATCGCAGGTGTTTCAGTGTGTATCGCAAGTGTTTCAGTGTGTATTACAAGTGTTTCGGTGTGTATCGCAAGTGTTTCAGTGTGTACCGCAACTGTTTCGGTGTGTATCGCAGGTATTTCGGTGTGTATCGCAGGTGTTTCAGTGTGTAGCGCAAGTGTTTCAGTGTGTATCGCAGGTGTTTCAGTGTGTATCGCAGTATCGCAAGTGTTTCAGTGTGTATCGCAGGTGTTTCAGTGTGTATCGCAGTATCGCAAGTGTTTCAGTGTGTATCACAGTATCGCAAGTGTTTCAGTGTGTATTGCAGGTGTTTCAGTGTGTATCGCAGGTGTTTCGGTGTGTATCGCAAGTGTTTCGGTGTGTACCGCAAGTGTTTCAGTGTGTATCGCAGGTGTTTCAGTGTGTATCGCAGTATCGCAAGTGTTTCAGTGTGTATCGCAAGTGTTTCAGTGTGTATCGCAAGTGTTTCAGTGTGTATCGCAAGTGTTTCGGTGTGTATCGCAGGTGTTTCGGTGTGTATCGCAAGTGTTTCGGTGTGTATCGCAAGTGTTTCAGTTTGTATCGCAAGTGTTTCAGTTTGTATCGCAAGTGTTTCGGTGTGTATCGCAAGTGTTTTAGTGTGTATCGCAAGTGTTTCGGTGTGTATCGCAGGTGTTTCGGTGTGTATCGCAAGTGTTTCGGTGTGTATCGCAAGTGTTTCAGTTTGTATCGCAAGTGTTTCAGTGTGTATCGCAAGTGTTTCGGTGTGTATCGCAAGTGTTTCGGTGTGAATCGCAAGTGTTTCAGTTTGTATCGCAAGTGTTTCAGTTTGTATCGCAAGTGTTTCAGTTTGTATCGCAAGTGTTTCGGTGTGTATCGCAGGTGTTTCGGTGTGTATCGCAAGTGTTTCGGTGTGTATCGCAAGTGTTTCAGTTTGTATCGCAAGTGTTTCAGTTTGTATCGCAAGTGTTTCAGTTTGTATCGCAAGTGTTTCGGTGTGTATCGCAAGTGTTTTAGTGTGTATCGCAAGTGTTTCAGTGTGTATCACAAGTTTTCAATGGGTTTCGCCTCAAACGGCCTCCCATAGCCTCCCATAGAAATATTTGGTGTCTGTCTCACACACACACACACACACACACACACACACAAACACACACTCGCACACATATACGCACTCACTCACTCACTCACATTCTCACTCTCACACACACACACACACACACACACACACAAACACACACTCGCACACATATACGCACTCACTCACTCACTCTCACACACACACACTCTCAGTCTCACACACACACCTGTGGTCTGTCGTGGCTGCTGGAGTCTCTCTAATATGTCTGTCATTTGCATGTAAATGTGATTGTGTGTTGGCCCTCAGCACTCTCTCTCTCTCGCCGGGTGAGGGGGGGGGGGGGTCCTGGGGACTCCTGGGTAATTAGTGGCTTCCTGCTCTCTGAATGAGTGCAGTGAGGAAGAGGAGGAGATCCGTCTCACTTCACCTCACTCTGATAGTCACCGCAGAACACTATATTCTTCATCAGTCTTGTGTTTAGTTCACATACTCAGTGTTTTTGTACGAAGGTTCCTCTCAATGATTCAAACCGGCGTCTGAAAGCACAAGAGCGAATCTGTGCATCATAGAGGCTCCTGAAATC
Source organism: Carassius gibelio (assembly GCF_023724105.1). Classification (NCBI taxonomy): domain Eukaryota; kingdom Metazoa; phylum Chordata; class Actinopteri; order Cypriniformes; family Cyprinidae; genus Carassius; species Carassius gibelio. The sequence goes on from NC_068372.1 coordinate 30,768,669, forward strand.
GACTGCATGCTCATACTAAACATCATCTTCTGACCCGAAAGCCACATGAATCGACTCCGCTCCATTAACAAACCTAATTTGATTGCATTTCTGCAGATGCACTTGAAGACGTTTCTCCAGAATATTCATCTGTGAAGATCAAAAGCGGTGAAATCTGTACTTTTTTTGCTAATGAAGTCTCATCTGCAGTGTTATTTGTTTTTACAGCCTAATTAACTGAATTAAGTGTTCTGCGTACAGTAAGAGCGCGTCTCGTCCCCCCCGCGGATGGAAAACATCCCTCCTGTTGTTGCGGGTCGCGCACAGAGAGGTTTATTCTGTCAGAGAGACTGAAGGATAGCAGGAATTAAATCAGATCTTCAATCCCATCAGCTAAAGATGACGTCCCGCGGGAAACACACTAATTGTGTTTGCTGCATTCACGACTGTGATGAGTGTTTGTGTCTCCGTTACGCCGAGAGAAAGTCTTGAAGGAAAGGGGTCAGCAAAATCTGATTTTGAATAAATATTCAGAGCACCATCATAAAGTTTGGGGCCAGTACAATTCTTCTGCTCACCGAAGCTGCACTTATTCGATCAAAAGTACAGTAAAAATAGTGAAATTTTACATGATATGATACATGACCATTCAAAAATTTGGAGTAAATATATATATATGTGTGTGTGTGTGTGTGGATATATATTCAAACAATCTTTATTTAAACGAAGATGCATTAAAATGATCAAAAGTGACTGTAAAGTAAATTTTACAAATATTTATATTTCAAATAAATGCTGTTCATTTGAAGTTTCTATTCATGTGTGACTCCTGAAAAATAAAATGTATCACAGTTTCCACAAAAATATTCAATAGCACAACTTAAAAATATTAAAGAAATATTAAATAAGGATTTTTTTTAAATATATAATATAATTTGTATATTTGTATAAATATATATATATATTTTCACATGAAATTTTTAATTATTATATTTGAGAGATGCTGTCAGGCCTTCTTAATTTTTTATATGTTTATATATTTCATTTAAATTAAAATATTCAATTATTCATATGATATTCAAATATAAATGAATTCTAATCTAATGTAGGATTTGGGAAATAATTTTTTTATTTTTGAAATATATATATTTTTTAAATAAATACAATTATTATACATTTTTAAAATTAATTAAATAATAAATAAATTAATTAAAAAAATCAAACTAAGCAGCAAATAATTCTCGGAAATTGTGCAGCACAACTGTGTTCAACACTGATAATAATCAGAAATGTTTCTTGAGCAGCAAATCATCATATTATTCTGATTTCTGAAGATCATGTGACACTGAAGACTGGAGGAATGATGCTGAAAATACAGCGGAGCATCACAGAAATACATTACACTTTAACACAGATTCACACAGAAAACAGCTGATTTAAATTGTATTAATATTTCACAGTATTGCTTATTTTTCATCAAATAATTATTACTATTCTTTCTGTGTATATATATATGTATAATAGATAATTTTATGACATCATGACTCATGTTTCAGGTCTTGCTATAAGTCATCTAAATCATGAATGTGATCCTCTGAAATGATTTTTCAGTGTCTGGTCCTGTAGAATCTGCTGTTTGACTGGAAACGAGTCACGTGACGCTGAATTAATTAACGGCTCTCAGGTGGCGCTTCATGGCGTTACACAGCGCCGCGGATAATGTCATTAAAATGTGTGTGAGAACGGCTGACTGTTCGCCGGCCAATTAGACAGAAAACAGAAAAGCCTTTCCTCCGAGTTTATGAAAGTTCTTCAGCTTTCTTTTGCGAGACAGACAGATGGAGTCAAGTTTTTTCCGTCCTCATTGTCAGAGTCAGACAAAAGCGGCCCGGCTCAATCGCTATTATTTTTCCTGCTCTTTTCTTGTGGGTTTTTTCCTCCTCGCCCGGCGAACTCTCACAGCGAGAGCGTTTTTGATTGGTGCCACAATGTGAGAATAGGCTTGTCTACATTGACATTTGAGAGGCGCCGCTGGGCCTTTTCTCGGGCTTTGACCTCGCCGGGTTTTATTAGCAAATGAGACCTGGAGGGTTTGAGTTTAAAGAGCGGCCCCTTCCTTCCCATTTCAGCCACATAATGATTTTCACAGGGTTCAGGACCTGAGTGTGAACAGAATAATGAGCGCCAGTCATTACTGGAAATTACAGCCGTCGCTCGCAGCGTTAGGGATGTAAAAGCCTGTCGACTTTGATGATTAGCGGCAGACGCTGATGCACGTTCTCATCATTAGAGCTCAGATTAATCACATTTACTCCAGCATGCTCATTCAGTTCACTGGGAGTCAGGAACAGCCCTTTAGTTAAAATAAATATGTACTCTACTGTTTCTTCTGCTCAGCAGGGCTGCATTTATTACATCAGAAATACAGTAAAAATACTCAAATATTATTACAGTTTAAATGAGCTGATTTCTGTGGGAATCTGTTTTAAAATTTAATTTATTCACTGATTCAAAGCTGGAATAAATATTTCCTTTTTTTATTGTATAATTATTTTTATAACATATATAGAAATCATATACATTTTAAATAATGATTTAAATGTTAAGTTTTCCTGTAAGGCTGATGAAGTCAAGTTTGGGATATATAAATTCAAGTCAATTTGTTTATTTATTCAGTTAAATAAACAGAAATAAGACGTGTTTAGTTCATATTAATTTATTAAAATATATATATATTTTTTTTATTTTATTTTGATATTCACCATTAATTTATTAAATTAAATAATAAAAATATATAATGTTATTAATATATTTATTTAACTAAATATTTATTTAAAATAAAAGAAAATTAATAAAAACAATTAAGATTTTATTTTACATGTATTTGATAAAAAAAGTTCAGAAGAACAGCATTTATCTGAAATAGAAATCTTTTGTATCATTATTAATGTCTTTATCATCACTTTTGATCATATATATATACTTTTTTTAAAAAAAAGCTTGTTTTGAGCAGTAAATCATCATATTAGAAAGACTAATAAATAAATTGAATGCATAATTTAGGATAAAGTAAACTTGCTTGTTGTTTTGCGTAAAGCAGGTTCATTCGAATGTTGATTTGTTTGGTTTGAAATCCCGTTTCTAGAATTATCCGTTCCGAACCGTCACAGCGCGAGGATTTAATTGAATCACTGTTCTCGTTAACGATCTGTGACGTACGATGATACAGTGATATTTCTGGCTGCACGCTCTCACACATGTGGAACTTCTCTTATAATAATGCAGTCCAGACTCTGTTTAATTAGTGTGACGAGCTGTCTGTGTTCCCAGCGTCTGAGATGAAGCAGGCAGGTCGTGGCTTCACCTTGTGTTTTACACCAGCACATCGTCACGTGAGGAACCGCACACAAGCTCAGATCAAACCATGATTTCATCCAGGATCCGGTGAGCAATCCTGAACTAAACCACACATGATTACAAACGTGACGCTGAACCCTGAGCAATCTGATACACAGATCTTTCCTCAAATCTTAATAAATAAATACAAATATCTGTGAATAATTTTAAATTGTTACATGCAAATCAAATAATATTTATAATATTTATTATATAATATTTTCCCTGTAACACAAAAACATGTGTTAACATACATTTTCACTAATTTAACTAATTTATGACAATTAAAAAATATTTTTAATAACATTTAATAGTCTTGCCAATGTTAGACAATAAAAATACACTGTTCATGTGATAATATGGTACAATATGGTAATACTTTACAGCAATATATATATATCTATATATATATATATATATATATATATATATAGATATATATATATATATATATATAGTTATACTTTCTTTGTTAATGTTAATACAAAAAATGTATTGCTTTTTCGCAGTGCATTAACTAAAATTATTTATATATTTTTTTTATTATTTTAATACAAATATTCAATAATTTAAATATATATATATTTTAATTTTAATAAAAAAAAAATTTCTCATTTTATTTTAAATAAAACATATTAGTAAATGTTGAAATTAACGTTAACACTAATTAATGCTGTTCAAGTATTGTTAGTTAATCTTGATTCATGTATTTAACTAATGTTAACAATTTATTGTAAAGCGTTAGCTAAATTGTGTTTAACTTTTAACTTTTACAGTAAAATGCTACAGTAAAACTTAATTGGTTAACGAAGTTAATTTATAGTTTTTTTTATTTGCAAATTTACAGTAAAATTACCTATAATGTGATTTAAAACATGTTATTCTTATATATAATAAGTAATATAAACAATAATTCATGATATTAATTCAAATCTACAATAGTATCTCATAGATACTAAAATAGCAATGTTAACAAAGGTTAATTAATGTAAAACACATATTGCTCATTGTAATGATAACCAATGCGTTGAGTAATGTTAATGAACGAGACCTTACTGTACATCAGTGCATTAGTGTTGACGCATCTGGAGTCATGTGATGTGTACGGGTCGTTAGAGCAGACTCTCGTCCAATCAGACGCTGAGTTTGGGCTTCATCACACAGCACTAATTGGGCTGAGAGTATTGTGAAGGAGACACACTCATTAGGATCTGCTGCTGGAGTCGTTAGGCTGTACTGATGGACGGAGCGCTGATTAACACGCCTCTGTGCTGGAACACCATTCAGAACTAATTAAACAACGTATGACATTGATCGCCGTTCTTATTTCATTTCAAGCTTCAGGAGATATTTAAGTTTTCCTGAAAAGTAAATCGCAGTTGTGTAATGTGATGAGTTTGTGTCTTCATCAGGTTTGTAGAAATGTAGCACTGCATCAGTGTCTCATCAATGGATGCTCTGCAGTGAATGGGTGCCGTCAGAATGAGAGTCTGATAAAAACATCCCAATAATCCACAGCACTCCAGTCCATCAGTGAACATCTGGAGAAGACAAAACCTGAAACACATCCAGCATTAAGATGATTTTAACTCAAACACATAGAGTCTATAATCCAGAATAACACTTCCTCCAGTGAAAAAGTGTTCTGGTCTGAATCAGGAGAGAAATCTGCACAGATCAAGCAGCGATTAAACAGATCTGAACAACAACAGCTGATGCACTTTTTCACTGGAAGAAGTGTTATCACGGAGCGGTGTCTGTGTGTAATGGTGAGTGTGTGTGTGTGTGTGTGTGTGTGATGGTGAGTCAGTGTGTGTTGAATCTGGCAGCAGTCTGATTGAAACAGATATAGATTAATTAACAATGCTAATTAAGATGAATTAAGCTTCCCCCTTAATGAAGTGGCTCCTCTTTAATCAATTACCGTCGCTGATTTGAACGTGTTGATAAACACATGAATGTATTCCGTATGTCTGATCAACACAGCCGTGTGTGACGGTGAGACTGACGCTCATCACGGATCTGAAGATGTTGCATTCACAGCAGTACACTGGACTGACATGTATCTGTGAATTTAAGAATGAAACAGTACAGAAGTGCAGAGAGTGACTGGTTTATTTGTGGTTTGTGTTCCACAGGTTCTGCGTTCATGATGGTGAACTCGACGGCTCGGTTCTCGGGTCAGAAGGCTCTGCTCTTCACGCCGCAGCTGAAGGAGAACGACACACACTGCGTCATCTTCCAGTATTACCTGGCGGGACGAGAGGGAGGACGGCCGGGACATCTGAACGTCTACATCAAGGAGAACAACAGCCCGATGGGTTTACCCGTGTGGAACACGTCTGGACCCGCTGGACGCAGCTGGACTCAGGTGGAGCTCGCCATCAGCACTTACTGGCCCAACTTCTACCAGGTGAGATCCACCACACACATTAGTATATAGTAGCTTGTGTGAATCACATTATCTGCTGCTGTAGAGCTTCATCTACACATGTGCTGAGCGAGAGAGAGAGAGAGAGAGAGAGAGAGAGCGACAGAGAGAGAGAGAGAGAGAGAGAGAGAGAGAGAGAGAGAGAGAGACACGGCTGTGATGTCACACATGCTGGTCATTAGCGAGCGTGTCTCATGGGTGCTGAAGGAGACCCGTGTTAATTGGTGGAACGAGCCCCGGTGACCCGGCGCAGGGGAAGCGTGTTTGGGTAAATGACTCCATTAGAGCGAGGTGATGATTAGGAGAAACCGCTCAGAACCTGCTGTACGTGATCGTTTCATCTCCACAGATTCATCCTGACAGCTGGAGAAGATTCAGAAACACGATCAATGATTCTCTTTTGATGGCATTAGCTGCAGTCAATTCAAATTAATTTACCTATTTACTAAAATGAGGTAACAAACCTAGTGGTCACATCTTTTAAAAAACACTTAATATTCAATAATATTATTGATTTGACTGATCAGATAATCAGATGAGAACAAAACTTCAGTGAATTGATCTGAATAATGTAGTGCTGTTTTACAGCTGAAGTTGAATTTGGTTCATATTGATGTAATACTAATATTGAATCAACATTGAACTGTGTAAATAATTTATATTTATTCGTATTTATATTATATATTTCAAATATTATTTATATTATTTGCTAAAATGTGTTTTAAAATATATTTGTGAAAATATATTTTCTTTTGTCCATTTTTGTATATCTTGAAATATATTAAAAAATATATATTTTGCCTTCCAAATATTTCAATTTGCATTTAGCCTAAATATCGAAGTCTGCTGTAAGATTGGAAATTCATTTTTTGTCCCTGAAATACATTTTGAAACTACTGTAAATATATTTCCATATATATATTTTTTTATTTATTTATTTATTTATTTATTTTAGAATTCATTTTTATTTTTTATCTCTCTATTTATTTTAATATTTCCATGCATTTATTATTACTTTTGCTATTATTACTTTATTATGACTTATGTGAATCTTTGCTTCATGCATTTTTATTATAATGTGCTTTTTATGTGCTTGCATTCTAAAAAAGGGTTTTACAAATGACCCTTTGCTGAAATTCCAAATAGAATAATTTTAACATTAGAAACAAAGCTGCTGAAGCAGAAGAAATCCATGCAACCCTGATCTGACCTGAAGCTTCTCATTCACAAGCACAAACACACACACGTAACCTCAGATTAACACACAGCGAGCGTGTAGTGAGTACCGCGGTACACAGAGACTGTCCGGCTGTGGTTTTAACCTCAGCAGCCTGAAATACGTTCCTTCACTGGTGTTCATGAAAACATCCAGCACATTTGTCAGGAAGACTAACCCACACAGCATTCCGGCTTTGGGAGCGGTTGAACATGCACATATCTGACATGGATGAGTATAACGGGCCGCAGGAGACGCCCATGTGTTGGCGCCTGTATTTCCTTTCTATTCTAAGAGATATTTCCATCCCATCTGCATTTAGGAATGATCTCAAATGTTGCTCGATTAGCTCAACCGGTGATGTTTGATCTGTAACTAGCGTGTGTTATTACGGCTCTTGAAAGGATTCCACATGCATCGCTCTGTGTGATGAGAATAGAGCGAATGTGTATCTAATTAGCGACGTCAGGATGATTATAGGTTGCTTTAATTGCACAGTATCGTAAGTGATCGTTCAAATGAAACCACCTGGTGCTTTGGACATTATTTTGTAATTACAGGCTGGATTTGATGTTTTTCTCACTAGAAGGACTCAGTTGAAGTCACCATGCTAATTGATGCGATCAGGTCACCGATCAGAAATTTTAATCAATTGTGACAGGCGTTTTGTTTTTATGCATTCTGCGTCTGTCCCGTTCAGACGTCCTCGTGAGCATTTATTTCCTGTGACTCCTGGAACAGTGGCTTTACTGGTTAGTTTTAAGTGCCACTGGATGTTTTCAGTCCTGAAATGCTAATTATAAGTCATGTGTAATGTTATAAACGCAATGAGAAGTTTGTTTACTTCTCGATATGCTCGTTCTGAGAAAATAAAGCTTTCTATGAGAGTTTCTGCTGTGTGTCGAGCCAGAGTCAGACAGAAGATCCTGTTGTTTTAATCTATAAAGAGTCAGTCCCCTTTGTTTCAAGTGGTTTATATGAGAGCTAAAACACTATCCTGAGCCTTCACATTCTCTTCATGAGACACGATAATAATGAGACTCGTCTAAGCACTGCTTTCTCCTGTGAAACAAAGCTCATCTCGCTTCTCATCTCATCTCATCCTCTACTCTCGTCTCATCTCAGCTCTCATCTCGTCTTCTCTTGAATGTATTTGTCTCGTCTCGTCTCGTCTCATCTCGTTTCATCTCATTTTATCTGGTATTCTCTTGAATGTATTTGTCTCATCTCGTCTCGTCTCATCTTCTCATCTCATTTAGTCTCGTCTCATCTCATTTCATCTCGTCTTCTCTTGAATGTATTTGTCTCATCTCGTTTCATCTCGTCTCAACCCGTTTCATCTCATCTCGTCTGTTTCGTCTCATTCACTACTCTTGTCTAGTCTCAGCTTTTGTCTAGTCTTCTCTTGAACCTCTTGATTCATCTCGTCTCATCTCGTTTCGTCTCATCTCGTTTCATCTCATTTCGTCTCATCTCGTCTCATCTCATTTCGTCTCGTCTCGTTTCATCTCGTTTCGTCTCATCTCGTTTTATCTGGTCTTCTCTTGAATGTATTTGTCTCATCTCGTTTCATCTCGTTTCGTCTCATCTCGTCTCATCTCATTTTTGTCTTGTTTCATCTCTTCTTCTCTTCAATGTATTTCTCATCTCATCTCGTTTCATCTCATCTCATTTCATCTCATTTCGTCTCGTCTCATCTTGTCTCGTCTCATCTTGTCTCGTCTCATTTCATCTCGTCTCAACTCGTTTCATCTCATCTCATCTCGTCTGTTTTGTCTCATTCACTACTCTTGTCTCATCTCAGCTTTTGTCTAGTCTTCTCTTGAATCTCTTGATCCATCTCATCTCTTCTCATCTAGTCTCATCTCTTGACATTATCATATCAAACTTTATTTCTTCTATTATATCATCCCAGCTCATCTCTCCTCTTTTATTTTATCATATTTTGTCTCATCTTCTTTATCATTGTCTTATATTAGCTTCCTCATTCATGTTTAATAGCTTGTCTCAGTCTTGTCTCATCTCTTCTCTACTTCTCTGTTCTAGTCTCATCTCATCTCTCATCTAGTCGCACCTCTGCATCTCGTCTCGTTCTCTTTCTTATCTTCTCGTCTCATGTTGTCTCATTCATCTCTTCTCAGCTGGTTTAGTTTCTTGTCTCACCTCTCAACTCGCCTCTTCTCTTCTTATCTCCATTACTTTCCTCGCTGCATCATCTATTTTCCTATGTTTCATCAAATCTCATTAAACTCTTCTCCTCTAGTCTTATTTCTCGACTCATCAAACTTTGTCTCGTCTCTGTCTCGTTCAGGCCTGTGATTGAGGTGAGAGTCTGCCGATGGCAGGGTTAAAGTGATGTAGCAGCTGCTGTGCGGGTGTGTGTGTGTGTGTGTGTGTGTGTGTGAGAGAGCTGGCAGTGCTGTGTGATATTATGGTCTGTCTGGAGAACCGCACCCAGTTCCTGAAGAAGCCAATCATTCCTGTTGCTCATCTGTGCTCGTGTCCTCGAGAGAATCCTGTCCCTCCGACCGCTCCAATGGGACAGTCAAACATCTCTGTTTATGTTTCTTTGGGGATCGCAATGACTTCTGGTCAATTAAAACATACTGTTATCCACATTCAATTACAGTTAAGTCCCTTAAAATAGAAGAACTTAAAACAATTATGGCGAAACCAAAAACGCAATTTTTTGGCATCAGCAGCTGATCTGAAACATATTTCAGTGTATATTTAATTTGATCTCTTTAATCACGTCATATTGGCGGTCAACAGCTGGCTCAGGTCAGTGTGACCGTGATGTTCCCCTTCATCTCAGCACCAGCTCAAGGGACGCCTGTCACATCACACACACAATATGCATCATAATAGCAACCTTAGCAGAGAGCAGGCATCCCAGAATCCTTCACTCGGCACTCTTTAGCCCTGAACCCCAGAGTCCTGCTGTCGAGTTGAATTGTTTGGCTGTATAAACGAAGTCTGAAGTGAGCAGATTTAGCACATGCTGCTGCAGCACCTCGCTGATAGAGCCGTGATTTACCGCGTCTATAAACGCCGCCATCTGACAGACAGCCGATTCACCGTGAGCACCCTTGGAGCCCGCTCTCCTAACGCCGCTGATTTAATAAGTTTGGTGCAATAACTAAAGCCAAATGGTGTTTTAATGAGCGCTAATGACCAGTGTGAATGGTGCTTTCCTCATCTTCGTGCGCCGTTGTGTAAAGCCTCGTCTCGAACCCTGTGGGACTCCACCGTGTGACATTTTGAGAGCATGTCCATTTATCACTGTGCTTATGAGCTTTCTCTTTCCTCCGCAGATCGTCTTTGAAGCGGTGACCTCGGGGCAGCGCGGCTTGCTGGCCATCAAGGACGTGGTCCTCCAGGGCCATCAGTGCAGTAAGACCCGACTCTGTCGTAAAAACACCCTCATCGCCCGCTCCTTGGCCTTTTCCTGCCACCCTCCAAATATCAATATCGTCTGTCTTTCTCCAGGCATTGAAGTCGAGCCATAAAAGAGAGAGTAATAAAGAAAACAAAAGACTGAAAAGAGAAGGGAAGAAGGCGATAAAGCTTTCATGTAATGCTGGAGAGATATGAGAGTATAAAAGAGACGCCGTTAGGAGAATGAATGGAGGAGGATGGAAAGGGTCAAGTGGGATTCTGCTGTCTACTTAGACAACGTTCTTATTAGGCAGCATCATGTGACATTAATTATATTTTACTATACGTTCACATGGAGAACTGCTATTTTAAATGTTACTAATATTTCACAATATTACTGTTTTTACTGTATTTTTGAGCCTATGAATGCAGTATTACTGAACAGAAGAGTTTCAGTCTTAATTATTCTTAATTTAGGCATATACATAAAATTATGATTTAGTTTAAGTTTTATTATGATGCTTTTCATTATTGAATTAAACATGCTGAAAATTCAGCTTTGCATCACAGGAATAAATTACATTTCAAGATATGTTAAAATAGAAAAATATAAAATAAAATTAAAATAAAATTAAATTAAATTAAATTAAATAGAAAAATTAAATTAAATTAAATTAAAAATAAGTAAAATAAAATTTTAATAAATAAAATTGATTTTAAAAATGCTTGTAATCAGATTACAGTTACTTTATTTACTAATTGTTACTAATTGCTTATAGATAATTTACTGCCAGTGTGTAAATAATATAATACAATATTTATTAGTACAATGATAATATATATATATATATATATATATATATATATATATATATATATATATATTAGGGGTGTAACGGTTCACAAAATTCACGGTTCGGTTCGATACGATACACTGATGTCACGGTTCGGTGTGGTTCGGTTCGGTATGTTTTAGATACAGCAAAATGTAAAAACATCTCAACTTTTCAGAATGCTGCAAGCGCACCGCGGGTCATGTGACAAGAACTAACCAATCAGCTTCATCCTTTCCCGTAACAACGTTGAAAACTCAGCCAAGATGAAGGAACAGCTGTTCACAGTTGTATATGGATTGCAATTTTGAAATAAATTTAGTAGCAGAGCTACTGCAAGCGATTTTTAGAGCTTGCAAATCCATTTATACTTTGCTGAAATTTCCGCGTCTCATGGAGAGAGCACGTCATTGTTGCTTAGCAAAGACAGACGCCTCATGAGCGCTTCTGCCCAAGCGCTTTGGAAAGGAGGAGAAAGACGCGCTTAGCGTTTTCCATGCGTTTTTAGGCGCGATATGTGAACGGCCCCTAAGGCGCTCGCTCACTCAGCACGCGCTGAAGGCTCGTTGCAAAATGTCTAATGCATTTAACAGACCAGAAATATAAGATCCTAAAATAACCAACAGGTCTGGTGTTTGGGTTGGATTCCCTGTAAGCTATAGTGTCTAAATGCTGCAGGGATAGTTTGCTGCGTGCATGTTTCTCCTTTTTTTCGTCTTTTCCCAGATAGTACTGACGCATATATCCCAGATATTCCCGCTGGTGTTTTTTTTTTTTTTTTTTTTGTAATCCCGCTGGTGTACCCTGTCATGTTGCAGATGCGACATACCGTTGTTTTTTTATCCACCACTCTCTTGCCATCACCATTATAGCTTAAAGGGAATCCAAAGTGCACCCAAACACCAGACCTGTTGGTTATTGGAGGATCTTCTCATTTCTGGTATGTTAAACGCATTGGCTATTTTGCAACGAGCTTTCAGCGTGTACTGAGTGAGCGAGCGCCTGCTGAGTAGTACCCTAACATAAACATATAAGTTGGTGTTTTTTTCTTCTTCGGGAGTGTCAGGGGCGTTGCCTGTTACGTCGTTTGGGTTATTGGGCTACCTTGTTGAACGCATATCATTATATTTCTCTTTTTTTTTTTTTTTTTTTTTTAATATAATGAATTAGTCCAACGAACCGTTCGGTATACATAATGCGTACCGCGTACCGAACCGAAAGCGTCGTACCGAACGGTTCAATACGAATACGCGTATCGTTACACCCCTAATATATATATATATATCAAAACTAAGTGACTTTAAGCTTTAAACAAGAACAAATACCCATCAATGTGGTAAAAACAAAATAGATTTAACCCTTGCACTGTGCTGAAAATCCTCCACTTAATTTGGCCTTTTAACCGTCCTTTTCAAAATCATTATTCTATATAATCACCAAATATTGGATTAAATCTTTTGATTATTTTCTTTAGAATTTAGCACAACATTATTTCTGGATAATTCTAGCAATATTCACTCAAAAACTGATCCGCTCAGATCAAAGAGGCCTTAAAAAACACAATACTTGATCTCACGTTGCTTCTCAAGTAAATGCATCTTGACTTGTAGATACTTGAGCTGGAAAACATACAGTATTTCCCTGCCAACAAGTTCAGCTATTTGCACTTAGTGTATATATTAACACTGATTAATATATGAAGACATAATGTGCATCGCAGAATATATCGCTAGTAACACATGCAGAGATGAGCTCGCTAATCAGAGGTCAATATCAACATGTTAGCAGCGTTAATGATGGATTTGTGAAGGATGATTGTGTTGAAGCTGTGATGAGAGCAGATGGCACAGCATTGCTCTCAGACAGCGGGGGTCTCGCTATCATCACAGCGCAAAGAAACGCTTCTTTAGCGATCAGAGACAGAAGATGGGCGCTGGAGTATTAAAGGTGGCTGCGCTTCAGATGCGCTGCTGAAATATTGAAGAGCCCGGGGAAGAATGAGACAGGCTCTGATTGAATTAGCAGTGTTTCCGCGGATCAATTCAAGGTCACGGCGGCCCGCGAGAGGACCCAGTCAAATATTAGACATCATAACCTGATTTAAATCAGCTTTCATCTCACAGATGCGTTTGGTTTTAAATGCATATTGACCCAGATATGACTAATGAGAACTCGCTGTTCAATCAATAGAGTTAAGGTTAGAGTTTTAGGGGAATATTATTAGCTGAGTGTAGATTAAATGAGAAACCAATAATGATTTTTGTGTTACACTCGTTCTGAGAAACATGGAGGTCGAGAGGGAGATATTGATGTCAGTAATAAAACATCTTTGGCGCAGTTGAAGAGATCGAGGTTAAATCACATTAAAACCTAATAAATGAATCAGTGTGTGTGCTGATTTACAGTAAAAAAAAACAGTAGAGAGTTTTAAATTAACGAGAAGAGCAGCTCAGATCGTCTGATGAGAAATATTTGGATCCTGTCGAGATCTCTGACTTCTGATCGTTTGGCAAAAAGAGTTTGAGATCTCATCTGAAACTTAAACGTCTGAAAATCACCGCCATCTTTTTTTGGTGTTTTTGAAAACTCTTTTGTGTTTTATTGAATATTAGAGTCTCAGTGGAACAAAATAATTTTGTAACATTTGTTTTAAGTATAAGCCTTATTAATTTTGCGTAAAAAGTACCAGA
>NC_068372.1:30787591-30812591 GCF_023724105.1 Carassius gibelio
TTTTTTGACTATAACGTTATTTTGACTATAACGTTTATTTTTGTATAATTATTATATATTAAAATGCTTTCCAGTTACTTTTTTTTTTTACTTTTTAAATTTTAACACTAAACTTTCATAATTTTTTGTAGCATATTTAATTATCATATTTGTAAAATGTTATACGAAATTTATTTATTTCTTTATTCACGTTTTTTAATAGTACATTTTAAACTCTGTATACTTCCTGAACTACAACCCTTATAATGTTATATTCTATTTTAAGCTTTTTATTCTATAACTTTATAATGTTTCATAATAGATTTAATTTCTTATTCATGTTTAAAAATGCTATGCAATATTTTTTGTTTTATAGTTTATTTGTAACTTTTATACAGTTTTCATACTTATTATGCTTTTATAATTATTTTAAAGTATGTTTTTAACTTATAATATGTTATAAATCATTTCAATATATATATATTTTTAAATATAATTTTCTATACTACAGATTTTATAACTTGTTTTATAATGTATAGTAAACTTTAATTATTTTTTATGAATATTTGTAAAATTTCTATTTATTAGTTTTGGACAGATTGGACATTTTCAGTGTGTGTTTGTGTGTGTGTGTGTGAGTGTGAATGTGAGTGTCTGTGTGTGAGAGCATGAAAGCGTGTGTGTGTGTGTGTGTGTGTGTGTGAATGTGTGTTTTTGAATGCGTGTGTGTGTGTGAGTGTGCGTGTGTGTAAGCCTGTGTGAGTGTCTGTGTGTGAGTGTGTGCAATCGAATGAGTGTGTGAGTGTGAATGTGAGTGTCTGTGTGTGAGAGCATGAAAGCAAGTGTGTGTGTGTGTGTGTGTGTGTGTGTGTGTGTGTGTGTGTGTTTGTGTGCGTATATAGATCAGAGGTTGTATAGTATTTTGTCATGCCGCTCCGCTCACATCTGGTCACGGTGTTAGGAATCATTCATTGTTTTATGTTATATAGTATATATTTATACGTATATTGTAAAACGTGTGTGTGCTATTTTTTTATGTTTTACTGTAGAATTATAAAAATGTAAAAATAAATATTTTCTACTATACATACTTTTTTTTATTTTTGCAAAGTTGCGATGTTGAGTCCATCTCAGACTGATGTAGGCTTTGAGACACTGTTGAGATCTCTGGACCTGTGTGTGTGTGTGTGTGTGTGAGCTCTCAGTTGTAAATGTGTGTGTAAAAGATGCTAGGAGCTTGTGTCACTCTGCTCGTAACGGATGTCTCTATAAAGGCCAGCCTCGCGCCGCTGCATCAAACGACCTGTTAGTGGAGATCTGTGGCCTGCGGGTCAGTGCTGACGGATGGCCATCTCTGAGAGGAACACACACACACACACACACACAGATCAATGATATCACCTCAAACTCTTCCCACACATATCTTTACATTTCAGCACTCTTTTCAGGCTGTAACTTTTATAATATTTGATGATATATTTGTGTACATTTTTTTTTAAGTTTTATTTTATTTTTATACTTTTATCAAACTACATTTTTTATAAGATATTTTACTTTTGTAACTTAAGTACAGTATTTGAGTCGTGGGGTCTCAGAGTCTGGAGGAAGAGAAGAGAGGCACACAATCCATGATGCTTGAGGTCCAGTGTAGGGAACCGTGGCCTAGTGGTAGAGAGTGACTCCTAACCCGAGGGTTGTGGGTTCGAGTCTCGGGCTGGTAATACCTCGACTGAGGTGCCCTTGAGCAAGGCATTGAACATCCAACTGTTCCCTGGGCGCCGCAGCATAAATGATGAACACTGCTCCGGTGTGTGTGTGTGTGTGCGCGCTTGCGTGCGTGTGTGTGTGTGTGTGTGTGTACACACTTTGGATGGGTTAAAAAAGCACGAATTCTGAATATGGGTCACCATACTTAGCTGTATGTCACTTTCACTTAAAAAAATTAAAGCTATAGTATTTATATTAAAAATGTATATTTTTGTAGTATATTTAAAACTTTTATAGACCAATATAGAAGTCCAACATAAAATAAGTACGCTATAGTTTTTTTTATATATTTCATATTTTAAACTTGAATGTGTTTTATTTTATAACTTTTTAATGTTTCATAGTATATTTTATAATTTATATACTTAAGTATGATAATATATATATGTGTGTTTTTTTAAATGTTTTATTATATATATATATATATATATATATATATATATATATATATATATATAAATTGTTTACTTTTTATGAGATACATTTTAATGTTTTTTCTAATGTTTTATTAATTACTGTTTTACTTTTTTTACTTTACGATATTAAAATATTTTGTAACTTATAACATACTTAAGTATAGCTTTATAGTATATTTGAAGCTTTCATGCCTTTTATACAGTTAATACTTGTTTTAAAGTACATTTGAAGCTTTTATACTTTTCATACTTCATTTTATTTGAAACTTTTTTATATTTAAGTACAGTGTTTACTATATATATACTGAACTATAATTGTTTAACCGTTTACAATATATTTAATTTTTTTTATATACTTTTTACTTCTCATACTGTTTTTATACTTTAGGGTTAGTGTGTGAGACATGTACAGGTCATATTTCTCTCCAGAATCATAAGACATTGTATTTTAAAAACAGAAAATCAGGTCTGTTTTATGACGACAACACAATGATTTTGAAGAGGCTTCAGCACTTTCTGGGGAGTGAATCAAACGTGAGTGTGTTACAGAGGTGCATCTCTTCATTCTTGAGGTCAGAGGTCAATATCTTTCTAAAACTGCAGACGGAGACCAGTGACTAAAGCCGTGACAGACGGTGAAGAGCGAGGTTCATCAGGACGCTCTGATATCTGTCCCGCTGTGTCTGTGGCGTCAGGATTACGTGGTTCGTTTGAGGTGCTGTTTAATTAGCAGCTGGGCCGTGGAGGATTATGGGTATTTCTGGGGTGACGGAGGGACGTCCATCTGCAGACACAGACACAAACACACACTCGACTGGAGAAACACACACTGGATCTCTGTTACCGTCTCTAACACACGTGTGATGATAGGATCCCGCTAATCATTTTTCTTACTCAGGTTTTTTTTAATGAAGTTAACATTTTTCTGGCCTCACTGGCGGATATTTGTTCTTGCTTTAAGCATAAACTCACTTCATTTTGATCTGCTTTCCAGAAAACAGTATTAATATCTTAAAGCGATAGTTAAGCCAAAAATTAAAATGTGCTCACCTTCAGTCCATCCCAGATCAGGATGAGTTTGTTTCTTCATCAGGTTTGTAGAAATGTAGCACTGCATCAGTGTCTCATCAATGGATGCTCTGCAGTGAATGGGTGCCGTCAGAATGAGAGTCTGATAAAAACATCCCAATAATCCACAGCACTCCAGTCCATCAGTGAACATCTGGAGAAGACAAAAGATGAAACACATCCAGCATTAAGATGATTTTAACTCAAACACATAGAGTCTATAATCCAGAATAACACGTCCTCCAGTGAAAAAGTGTTCTGGTCTGAATCAGGAGAGAAATCTGCACAGATCAAGCAGCGTTTAAACAGATCTAAACAACAACAGCTGATGCACTTGTTCACTGGAGGAAGTGTTATTATGGATTACACACTCTGTGTTTGTAGTTAAACGACTGGTGTGTGTCTGTAATTGCACTGTTACTCATGTTAAACGTTCTGTGTGTTCTCCCAGAGCCGCCGGTTCCCATCGCTCCTCCTCAGCTCATGGCGGTCGGGGCCACGTATCTCTGGATCCAGCTCAATGCGAACTCCATCAACGGAGACGGACCCATCATCAACCGCGAGGTGGAGTACCGCACCGTCTCCGGCACCATGTACGACCTGCAGCCCGTCGATAAAACCTCGCACAAGATCGGCCATCTGGACCCCGACACGGAGTACGAGATCAGCGTTCTGCTGACACGGCCCCTGGAGGGAGGAACCGGGGCCCCGGGGCCGCCGCTGAGAGCCCGCACCAAATGTGCAGGTAACCCAGATCAACTCGGATGATGTTTCTGAGAGATGCTGAGGTGAGGAGATGATGTCATTTCCTCTCCTTCATGTCACTCCAAACCTCTGTGGAACATACAAGAGTTATTTGGGAATCAATAAACGGGATTACAGTTCCCTGTCCATATATCAGTTTTTGTTCATATATTGGAAGTCAAAAAAACTTTATTTTAGTGTCCCTGGAGCACAGAAGCAGTCTTGAGTTTCTGGGGTGTATCTGTAGCACAGACAACGATACATTGTATCGGTCAAAACGATACATTTACAAATGATACAAATGATACATTTCTCTTTGATGACAAAAATCATTAGGATATTAAGTAAAGATCATGTTCCATGAAGATATTTAGTAAATCTCCTACCGTAAATATATCAAAACTTAATGTTTGATTAGTAATATACATTGCTAAGAATTAGTTTGAACAACTTTAAAGATGATTTTCTCAATATTTAGATTTTTTTTGCTCCCTCAGATTCCAGATTTTCTAATAGTTGTATCTCAGACAAATATTGTCCTCCGAACAAACCACACATCACTGGAGAGATCATTTATTCAGATTCAGATGATGTTTATAAATTAAATTTTTAAAAATGTTACCCTTATTACAGTTTTTATGATCTGGGGTAACATATTTGTTACTTGAAATAAAATAAGCATTGAAACAAAATATTACTAAAAACAAAAATGTGATTATCAACAATATTAACATCAAACAAACAATGTTACATTACTGAAATTAAATGTAAACTAAAATTAAAAAGCATACATTCCGTCTAAAATTAAAAACTAATTCAAAATATTAAGAAAAATTACAACTGTTAAAAACAACTTAGATATATTAAGAAAACAAATAAAAATCACACAACAAAATTTATAAAACTTTAAATGAAATTAAAACAGGAAAAAAAAACCTATAATAAAATATGAATAAATGGTAGAACAGAAGCCAATAATGAAGCGTTATTTTTAAGAGTGTAATCATGACTAACACATCCTGGTATTTCAGTCTTGGGTTTGAATCTTAGATCACATCCTCTGTTCACCTGCACTAACACTAACAGGTGTTCATTAGTCCGTTCATTAGCCCAATGCCTGAGCGACCGCTCTGTTCAGTCAGTCGTACTTTACATCTTCAACAAATGTGTTTCAGCGCTGAAGCTGATGCAGAAACCAGGGTTTTTTCTCCTGTCTTTGTTCCCTCTATCCTGAGCTTAATGGAAGTCCAGCGACAAAGAAACAGACGTACAGAGAAAAAAGAGTTGTACCCTTGAAAGTGAATTATTTTGTGGGAGGTATGCAGGCTTATCATTTCTGCACGTTATTGTTTCGTCAGCCGCACAAAGACATTCGTCTGAATGCAAAGCTTCCTCTGATTATGTGCTTTTTCCTCCCGAAGAGCTGAAATAAAAGCCGTTTTTACTAAAAACTAGTGAATAAATCTGCCTGTGAACAAGACACAATACAATCGGTGATGACCTTGAGAGCTGCGCCGAAATTACACACAAAAACTGCTTCTACAGAGTGTGTGGATGCATAAAAGATAATATACTATAAAACATGATAATATATTATATTATCATGTTTTATAGTATATAAGAAGCTTTAAGAAATAGACCTTTTGCATTTTCCATACTATGACTTTCTGTATTAATTTGTTTTTATATTTTTATATATTATTATATATATTATATATAAAAAAAATTTGTGAGTGTGTTTTTTATTCATATTTTCATTTTTAATACTTAAATATTCATAATGTTATATACTGTATTCATATTTTAGCAGTATAATTTAAGGCTTTTATACTTATTTTTTTATTAGTATTAAAATAGTATTTTAGTACTTTGTCATACTATATTTATATTTTTTACTATATGTATATTTTATAATACTCTTATTATATATAGACTATATAAAATGTATTTCTATTATACTTAGTTATTCTGTAACTTTCATAAGTTTATTATTATATTATATTTCATATTTTAAGTTTTTATATTTATATTTTTAGTATATTTTAAGCATTTAATTTTTATAGCTTTACTTATAAATATTCTTTTTTATTTTTAATTCCATAATTTTCATAATGTATTTCTATTTTTATATCATATTTAATATATATATATCAGTATATATCTATTTGTGCTTTTTTATACTATACATTTTATTATGTTTGATACTATATTTCAAATCCTTTATACTTGCATTTTATTCTGTTTTTAACTTTTTATGTATATATATATATGTATATATGCATATGCGAATATATAGTAAAATATCAAAATAGATAAGTGTAAATATAAACAAATGTTATTTATAGAATTTATATATACATTTTTCTCCATATATAATTTTATTCCATAACATATAAAATGTTTATTGTTGTTGTTATTATTATTATATTTATACCATGACTTTCATAATGTTTAATGCTGTGTTTTATTCTATTTTAAAATGAAACTTCTGTATACAGTCCTTCAGCCTTCCCAGTGTTTTCTGTGAATCTTTCAGACGTGATGTTTGTGCGTGTGTTCACGAGGTCGCTCGGGTCGCTGGGGTTCACTGATTGTTCGGGAGAGAGAAGCGTCTCATTGTGAGGCTCTGAAGGACGTTCCTGTGAGAGCGTGTTTGTTCAGCGTCGCTCTGTTTCTGTCTCGTGAAGCTCCAGATGTGAGCAGATGTTTCACTGATGAACCACACGATCGTCTTCACAGAAACATCTCATACTGTCTTCTGCCTCACAGACCTTCAAGGGCTCGATCTGATATGAGCCTCTGTTGGAGAAATTACTTAACATTAATCATAATATTCATATGATGTTCACTCAGACCTGACGCCTCACATGAGAACCATTGAGGATAAACTCGGTGTGATGCATCATGGGATGTGAGGCTTGATCTCTCACGCACATAAACAAAGGATTTTATGATCAATGAAAACTTACTTTCTTTTACTGTTTATTATTTTTTTCTTCCTTACTCTACTTTCTTTTGTATTTTTATTTTATTGTATTTTCTCTTTTAATTTATTTTTTCTCTTTTTACTTTTTATCCTTTTTCTTTCTTTTTTTTCTGAAATGTTTTACTTCAACTAGTGAATAAATATAATACAAAACACTATCTAAAACACTTTTTTCCATACTAAAACTTTCATTATGTTTTATACTGTATTTGAAATATTTACAGTTTTATATATTTTTATTTTTGTGTGTATTTTAAACTTTTTGTGCATTTTATAGTTAATATAGTTAGTTAATTATACTTTTTAATATTTTAATACTATAATTTTCATAATATTTTATAATGTATTATATTTTAATTTATTATTAATATATACAATATAAATACATATGCATGTATAATGTATAATAAAATATATAAATATATAGAAACTTTTTCTGATTTATTTAATTTTCTTTCTTATCTATTTTCTATTAGTTCTTTTTTTCTGTCTCTATTTTGAAACTTTCTTTCTTCCCTGTTTTTCCCTTTTTTAATCTGTCATTCGTCTCTGGTTCTGAAGTCGTTCGTCATCAGTAATGGCAGCTGAGTGGAAGCAGATGAGCTTCAGCGCTAATGAAGATAAATTCACTCCTGACTGTTTGTCTGCTTTTATTTTTTTAAGTTTGATTTTAAAAGCGGTGGGAGAAATTAAATAAATAAGAAAGGAATCAGCTTCAGCACTTTGCAGGCTGTTTGTGAACTCATCTCTCTCCGTATCTGTCAGTCATAATGTACATGCTGTCAGATGAATCACGCAGAGAAAACGTGTTTCATTAGACCCAAACCTTCAGCCCAACTGAGAAAACCCCTGTTACACAGCAGACGGGGATCATTCTGTCAGCATTCACTTTCACTCTTGCTTCCTTAAATCTTCTCCATTCATTTGACTTTCGGAGAGTCAGCCTGAATGCAGATCTGTTTCTCACTAAGAGCATCAGAGTTCAGAAGAGCTGTAATATAGCGCATGACTCTATAGATGACTGCTATGATGCATTTATGATGTGCTATGATGCGTTATGCATTATCATGTGTTATGGTGCATTATGGATCATGACGCATTATGTGTTATGATGTGTCATGATGCATTTTGATGATTTATAATGCATTATGTAACATGATGCTTTGTGACAGATTTTGCATTATGATGCGCAAATATTCATTATAACATGTCAGGATACTTTATGATACATTATGCATGTTGATTCCTTTTGATGCCTTTTAATGCATTAGACATGTTTCGCTTATTTATAGATTTAAAAACTATTAAGTTAAAGGATGCTAAAATTCTAATCTGAATGCATCATGATGCATTATGGGTTATGCATTATGGATTATGATGCATACATTATGCACATCAAGATGCGTTATAACAAGTCATAATACTTTATGATGCGTCAAGATGTGTTATGATGCATTAAGCACTATGACGTGTTATGCATTATGATGCTTTATGCATTATTATCATAGACTGTATAAAATCATCATGCATTATAATGTGTTATACCGTTGTTTTGCTTATTTATAGAAATAAAAACTATTATGTTGCTTTATGGATTTTAATGGTTAATTGATGATGCATTATCCGTTATAATGTGTCATGATGCGTTTTGATGCTTTACAGTGGATTACGTTGGATCATGACGTGTTATGCATTATGATTCATTATTACACTTTATGATGCGTTGAGATGCATAACAATGTGCCATGATCAGTTTAACGAGTCCTTGTTGAATAAAAGTTAGAAATTCTTTCAGATTAAAAAATAACGCTTTTGGCTGACAGTGGTTGTATAAGTAAGAGGTGAGCATTTAATTTGGCATTGACTGATGAAGAGCTGATGGGGCGGACGCTAAATACCTCACACACTCTCTCATCTCCATCCCAAACACAGACTCCAGCAGAACACTGAGCATTGATCCCATGCTCAGTTGCCACGGTAACACCATCGCGCTGGTGATTGGGTTCACAGGGAATGACCCGCTTCCCTTCATATCAAAGTGCGACCCTACAACCTCCTGCTCTTCACGAGCAGATCGACACATCAGTCTAACAAATCAGATTGAGCTCGACAGGTCGCACCGCTGATCTCATTAAACCACCTGCTAGAAGAGCTGCGTTATATTAACTAGTGTGAGGAGCGATCGCTGCATCCGTCAATACAGCCATCAGACCGCCAGTGACTGAGATCGAGAGAGACGCCAGGTGAAATCACCTTCAGAGCAGATCTAATTATCAGTGACGGTGTGAAAACTCAACTACGCTCTCACTGTAACAAGCATGATCAGAGCGAGTGAAGATGCAAATGATAAAGTGAAATCTGAGTGTAAAATCACACCAATCACTGACCTCTGACTTTAGCTGGGAGAAAGCAAAACTCGTCATTTACTCTTTTCTATACGATGAAAGCTGAAAGTGACCAGAGCTGACAAATTCCAAATAGTGAAGCCATGATGAGGAAATTAATGAACCCATTAATAAACGTGCGACAGCATTGATATCACAGAATACACCGCACATTTTACAAGATGTTTGTCCGGATTTATCAGAGAACTTAAATTAAAAATTGCATTATGATGCTTCATGATACTTTGTTGTTTTATGTTGTGTTATGATGCTTTTATTGCATTACAATACTTTATAATGCTTTATTTTGCTTTACAATGCTTTTAATTACTTTATGGTGTTACGTTACAGTGCGTTACATTGCTTTACGATGGTTGATGTTGCGTTACGGTGCGTTACGGTGCGTTACATTGCTTTACAATGGTTGATGTTGCGTTACAGTGCGTTACATTGCTTTACGATGCTTGAGGTTGCGCTACAGTGCGTTACATTGCTTTACGATGGTTGATGTTGCGTTACAGTGCGTTACATTGCTTTACGATGGTTGATGTTGCGTTACAGTGCGTTACATTGCTTTACGATGGTTGATGTTGCGTTACAGTCCGTTACATTGCTTTACGATGGTTGATGTTGCGTTACGGTGCGTTACGGTGCGTTACATTGCTTTACAATGGTTGATGTTGCGTTACAGTGCGTTACATTGCTTTACGATGCTTGATGTTACGTTACAGTGCGTTACATTGCTTTACGATGGTTGATGTTGCGTTACAGTCCGTTACATTGCTTTACGATGGTCGATGTTGCGTTACAGTGCGTTACATTGCTTTACGATGGTCGATGTTGCGTTACAGTCCGTTACATTGCTTTACGATGGTCGATGTTGCGTTACGGTGCGTTACATTGCTTTACGATGGTTGATGTTGCGTTACGGTGCGTTACATTACTTTACGATGGTTAATGTTGCGTTACGGTGCGTTACAATGCTTTACGATGGTTAATGTTGCGTTACGGTGCGTTACATTGCTTTACGATGGTTGATGTTGCGTTACAGTGCGTTACATTGCTTTACAATGGTTGATGTTGCTTTACAGTGCATTACAATAAATTATTGCATTATGAAGTGTTACAAACCTTTAGGTTGCCTTACAATGCTTCATGATGTGTTACAATGTTACTTTGTGCTGCATTATAATGCTTTGTTGCATTAAAGTGTATATTACAATTCTTTGCATTATGATGCGTAACGATGCTTTACCGTATGTTGTGTTATGAAGCTCTGTGATGCTTTATGATGCTTTATGTTGTGTTACGTTGCTTGACCAATGCTTGAAAATTGTGGATTAATTTTTGGTCTTACAACAATAAAATAGTACAGTGACAGATATACACACTTCTCTCATTGTCTTATCATGTCTGGTCTGGTGTCGTGCAATCATGTCATCTATTTGCATGATAAAGGTGATGTGAATGGGCCATTAGTATGAACAGAAGCCAATAATGTGCTGATAATTTAGAAAACATTATTTAAATGTCAAGCTGTAATGATAAAGAGCCGCTAATAGTTCCATCTAAATGTCATGGTGAAATTATTCAATTAGCAGCTGGTGAGAGAGGCCGAGCATCATTTAGCCGTCCGTACAGTGTGTTTGACTCCCGTCAGTTCATCGTGTGCTCGTGTTTGCTCTCTCACGGCTCACTTTTACAGATCAACACACGAGACGCATTTGAGAAGCAGGTTTGAGCTGTACATCACACACTCACTGCTACTGTGTTTGAGAAGCATTGAGAAGGTTGTGTGAGACGTTTTTGTTGTATTTCCAGCTAAAGCATCAGAACGTTTTTATAACAGGTGCAGGTTGCTTTTCTTCCTGTGTTTTTCACTAAATTGTTTGATTCATGAAATAAATGAGGAAAAATAAAAACAGTTAGCCCGTTAGATCAGGGTCATTTTTACAGCTGTGTGTAGTCTGTGTGTTTTTATGGTTGTGTGTGGCACAATTTTTCTGTACTGAAGCAGAAATGGTCCTGATTTAGTCATTGCTGAGGTGTTTCTCCATGACTGACACTGTTAAACGTGCTGATGATGCATCTCTAGACCATTCACCATCACGTTTGGAGGTGTGTGTGTGTGTGTGTGTGAGGATTTCCCCGTCGCGCTTGGACTCGTCCCGGTCACTGAGGGCCTCTGATAGTTACGCAAATAGAGGGATTTCAAAGCTCTATTTTCTGCATGACACTCTTTAAACGGCAGAAAATGCAAGTGAAGGAGCCTTCAGACCTCCATCAGCTCTCGTTCACTTCATTTCAGCCTTCACTATGAAAAACATTCTGAAAATAGGAAAGGAAAAGGGAATAGTTTACCCAAAAAGAACTGAGAAATGTACAGTAGCACTGCATCAGTGTCTCATCAATGGATGCTCTGCAGTGAATGGGTGCCGTCAGAATGAGAGTCTGATAAAAACATCACAATAATCCACAGCACTCCAGTCCATCAGTGAACATCTGGAGAAGACAAAACCTGAAACACATCCAGCATTAAGATGATTTTAACTCAAACACATAGAGTCTATAATCCAGAATAAGGCCGGGTTCACACCGCAAGTTTCAGCAGAGCAGAAGCAGCGCGTTAGCAGCAGGTAGGCAGAGCAGAAGCAGCGCGCGCCTATTTTGCTTTCACACCGGCAGCGGAGGCAGCGCGCTACTGAACAGCAGATTTTGGTCAGAGTGCTCTATAATGGGTACGTTCGCATTGCTTTATTTCCCATTTAAAATACATTTAAATAAAAAGACTAGGCAAGAAGCTTTTTTAATTAATCATTTAATTGTTACTTTTGTTGGATCTTTGTTTTGCTGTCTTTGTTTTCCGTGCAGTACGTGTTGTTGATAGAAGAAAGGCCATCGCGCTATATTTGTTATTAAGGAGACTAAAAAGACCTAGACTTTGGGTTCATCCCATTAACCGACGTAGGAGAGAACATAGTGCATATTACCATCTTGTCACTGGGTTTGTTTCCAATCAAATTTACCAAAAAACACCCTGAAAACCAATTTAATAAACGGTTTTAAATTATTTGTATTGTAAATGGTTCACAGCCTTGACTTCCTGCTCATCTTGAAATCAGCATTTACTTGTTTATTATATATGCATGTATCACCTGCTTTTGCTATTTGTGTGCTTATGTGTAATTTAGAAATTGTAAATAAATGGTTCCAAATGAATCAATTTTGAATCAAATATTGAGTTGTTTGCTCGTGTGCCAGCGAAAGCATCAAAAACACTATAAAATTAATTACCATCTGCAATAAGAGCCGCTGCAACTTCATCTTATGCTTTTTCCTTCTCCTGCAAGTCTTTATAAAGTGCATTGTGTGGATCATAAAGAACTTGATATTTCTCAACTTCCACAATGAGACGAGTGTCGTCCATTATTGTCTTTCCAGGTGCACTCTGAAGACCACTGCCTGTGACACCACGTGCTGTTGTTTATGATTGTAAGCACGACATCCGTTCTTCTGCCAATACATAGGCCTAGTTAAAAGAATAGGACAACTACTAATAATAAATAAATCTCCAAGGCTAAGCTAGCAATATAAATTATTTAAAGTTGTTTTTGTATTTCGGCAAAAAAGTCTATTTTTGGATAGAACTGTAAGTACTTTAACAGATTTTGTAAAAAAAAAAATATATATATATATATTAAAAATACAATTATAATAAAAAATAGAAAAATATGTGGTTTTAAATATCATACATTTTTTATGTAATTTGCTAAGAACACAGTAGATATCATTAATGCAAATTTTGGGCAAATTTTCGTTTAAGTACATGTGTATTTTGGCCATGATCATTTTGGCCATGGTCACTTTATCTTCTATACATATATTTTTATATTAATTTCCTTTTCGTAACATACTCTAGTTCTTGTTAAAACACCCTAGATGTGCTTTTTTTGTGCAGTTAGAGCACTTTTTGTGTGAAATCATATTTATTTTGTCCATCAAAGGTGTACTTTCACTTTAACTGAGCGTCAGCAGCGCTGCAAAAATAGACCCAGCGCCGAAACGATCGCGGCACTGCTGCTTCTGCTCTGCTTCTGCAACGCTCTGCCGCGCAGCTTCTGCTTGCGGTGTGAACGCTCTCATCTGTTAACATAGGCACCGAAAAAAATACGCGCTGCTTCTGCTCTGCTGCAGCTTGCGGTGTGAACCCGGCCTAACACTTCCTCCAGTGAAAAAGTGTTCTGGTCTGAATCAGGAGAGAAATCTGCACAGATCAAGCAGCGATTAAACTAATATGAGAGGGACAACTGGAGATTTTCACTGTTTGTTTGTTTTGTCAGACAGTTTCCTTACAGTCTGTGTTTCGAAAGCGATTCAGGAGACTTTTAATGAATATTGAACTGATGGTGTGGCTGTTGGAGTTGGTCTGCAGTCGTTTGAATCGTCTCACATTCGGCTCGTGTTTTCTCATCTCCTCCTCGTTCCAAAGTGGTATTTTTAACCAATAGGGAGGAAATGTCTGGAAATAAGAGCACTTGAATAATGGTGCACTAGAGCTCGTGGGTCACATTTCAGACGCTTTCTTAAATAATCTCAGAAATCGTTCTGTGTATACAGCCAATTGTCCAAAAAATCAATAGCTTTTAAAGCTGAGCTTGATTCACACGCTGTTCCTGCTTTTTTCCCTTTGTAAAGCACAAAAATCAATGTCATATTTTTTTTAATCATTTGCTGAACTTAGAAAATTGTGAAAAGGATAAATGTGGCAGTGTGGGTCTCATATCGACCTCCGAGAATTAGAGTCCACTCCGTCTTTTTACCCATCACTTGTACGTGAGCGTGCATTCATACACACACACACACACACACACACACACACACACACACAAAGAGCAACATAAACACTTCTAATCCTGCTAGTTACTGTAAGTCAGTAATGTTCAGACTCTCTGATGCCATTAAGAGTTTTTATATGAATATATATATGAAGAATATATAACTTTTATTTTTTATATTAATGTACTGATTCTTAAACTGTGTGCTCAGCTGTTTCTCGTGCGTCTGACCTTTCCAAATGTCATTTTTGTCGTATGCTTATTGGTGTTGTGAATAAATGATGAAATGCATCCGCGATGCTAAACTCCATTCGAGGTGTTTCCATCACGTTTGCTCCGTCTCTGCATGTGGTTTGTCCTCTGTAATGCGTGCTTGCCTTCTGTTTTTATCTGCCTTCCTTCCTTTTGCATTTAATCATTTAGCGAGCGTTCGGCTGTCAGGTCTGAACAGTCAAGGACGAGCTTCACAGAGGAACATGCAAACACATCTGAGACGACCTTTCATTCTTCTGAAACATTCACAGTGTCTGTCATTGAACAATACGGCGAGGAGCCACTCAAGGCTAATGGTTAAATATTGTAATGAAACTGCAGCAACATTCAGGTGAATTAATGGAGATGATGTGCAATAAATACTAGCACTGATTAATCTGCTAAAACTTGAAACATTTTTATATAATGCAGTATTTAATGCATTAATTAATGCACCTTAAAATGCATTCAATGATTTGATAAATAATTGCAACCACAGTTATAATACTTGTGTATTCATTATTGCATCTTCAAAACATGCAGTGCATTAAAACACAACCAGATTTAACAAGGAATCAAATATTATAATGCATTTTAACTTTGGTTACAATAACTTATGAAAATATTTAATGCATTATAACACAAATTTATAATAATGCATTATGCATAAAGGCTTCAAGTGAAGGGTTCATTTTATAATCAGAGTGACCCGTTCTTCTTGGTTCAACTAACTATAATCACAGAGATGTTCAGAGCAGGGTTCCTGATGCATATAGAAGTGTTGAGTCTGAATGTGTTTTATAGCTCGACGCAAGGCCTTGAGACAAACACTTTATTAATGACTGTGCTGTTTGTATCTGCGCGTCTCGTCTGTCTAGACTGTGTGTTTGCCTCAGACGCTTTGAACAGTTTGTGAAAGCAGATCAGTTTCTTCAGAAGGATGATTTTGCTGTTTTTGTGCTGCTTGGCCAGCGTAGTGATTCGGGTAAAGGTGGTTTAAACAAATTGAATAAATGTATTAATTATTGCAAACCCAAAAATGCAGACCAAAATGTTTTCCACTGTGTTCCAAACCTTGCAGACCTAAAATATTTTACAGCCTTTTCAGCTGCGTGTATTATTCATTCATTCATTCATTCAGAACATTTCCATCTTCTTGATTCTTCATCATCACAGTCTGAAGACTCAAGCTCATGCAAACATTTAATATGTCTTGTGTGTGTTCTGCAAAAAAATAAAGCACTGAGGACAGTACAAAAAAAAAGCATATTCTGCAAGGTGTGTTCTCTAAGCAGGTTCTTTCATCCAAAGCAACTTGTTGTTCAGTTGTTCTGATGTTGATCTGATGTCTCTGGACTGTTCTGTGATGCTCGTCTTGGTCTTGCTGTATCAGATTGAGTGTGAGACGCGGTCTTTCATCTGATCTTCTGCTCTGATTGCTGCTTTGATCCTGGAGAGGCTGATGGGAGCCGCTCTTGTGCTTCCAGACCTGCAGAAATGGGATCAGGGACCATGAGCATCAGGGCTGTGATTCCAGTCCCAGAAATCAGTCCATATGTGTCTGTTTAAAGGGACGGTCTCCATTCACTCCCATCCTCTGTGAGGGACTTTCTTTGGACATAAACACATAAACATAAGTCTTTACACAGCTCTTACATTAGTGAATAAATAAATAAATAAAACAGCGATACCACATCTGTTCTTCGTACAAACCTTCATTCGACTTTAGATGCACAAATCATGATTCAATTGCGAGCTTAAATCAGAATTACAAGAAAAAAATAAAATTGTGATAAACTCCGAATTGCAAGGGGAATTTAAAATCGTGAGATATAAAAGTCAAAACTGCAAGAAAATAAAATAAAAATGTGAGATATGAACAGAATTGCAAGGAAAAAATAAAATTGTGATATATAAACTCAGAATTACAATAAAATAAAATAAAAATGTGACAAACTCTGAAAAAATACAATTGTAAGATATAAACTCATAATTACAAGAAAAATTTAATTGAGTTGTAAAATATAAGCTATAAAAAATAAAAATAAATTAGTAGATATAAACTCAGAATTACAAGAAAAATTTAATTGAGTTGTAAAATATATGCTATAAAAAATAAAATACAATTAGTAGATATAAACTCAGAATTACAAGAAAATAAAATAAAAATGTGAGATATAAACTTAGAATTACAAGAAAAAAATACAATTATGAGATTTAAAGAATTGCAAGAAAAATTTAATAAAATGGTGAGAAATATGAGAAATAAATTCAACTGAAAGACAAACTCAATAATGTAAATGTAAAATAGGTCAAAATAAATGCTATGATATTTTCTGAGTGATTTTGCTTTCTGAATCTCCACATACATGATCATAAACTGCTGTACTGTTGCGTTTTTTGTGCATCACAGTCAAATATTGTGATCAAATAATCAGGGTTTGGAAATGAGATGAGCTTGAGTAAAAGTTGACAATGTTTAGTTTTGGCTTCTATAAATGTAATGTGAATGTACTTGAAGTTTTTAGTTCTCAAAGCAGATATGATATTGTTTGAGATTCTCTCCTAAATGAAGATGTTTTCCTAAACATGTGTTGTTGGGAAGGTTTTGCATCAGTGTGGGCTGTTGTATTGAGAATGTTTCTGGCCTTGAAGCATTTCTGACAAACTATTGTGTATTTTTGTCTTTCTGCGTGTGTAAATGGTCCCTGTTTTTCATTGTGGTCCCTCTCAGAGCCCATGCACGGCCCGCGGAAGCTGAAAGTGGTGGACATCAAGGCTCGCCAGGTGACGCTTCGCTGGGAGCCGTTCGGTTACAATGTGACGCGCTGCCACAACTACAGTCTGACGGTTCAGTACCGCTCCAGAGGAGGAGGCAAGGAGGAGAGCAGGGAGGTGGCATCATATGACAGCCGAAGCTCCGCCCCCCAGCACACCATCCACAACCTCACGCCCTTCACCAACCTCAGCGTGAGGATGCTGCTGCGCAACCGCGAGGGAGTCAGAGAGAGTCCCGAGATCCACGTCCAGACCGATGAAGACGGTGAGACACACAGAGCTGAAAACTGGCAAATATCTCGGTTTAATATAAAATAGATTTCTTCATTAAAATATTCAATATCTATCTCTATATATATACAGGTATAGGCTTAATGTAATATACTGATTTGGTTAATATTATAAATTTAAAGAACTAAACAAATAAACGAATAACACATTTTTGCTATTTTAAATAAAATAAATATAAAATAAAATAAAATGTACTTTTTTTCAGCTAGTTGCCAAAATGAATTAAATATTAAATAATATTAAATAAATAAAATATACTTTATATTTCAGCTAGTTGCTAAAATAAACTGAACTAAACTAAATAAAACTAAAATAAAATAAAATAAAATAAAATAAAATAAACAAATTATTTTCAGCTAGTTGCCAACGCAATATTTCTAATTTTAACATGGTTTAACCATGTTTTAAAATAACTAAAACTGTATATAACAATTATTGTATGGCATGTATGCGTAATCTATAATATTTGTAATACAAGTAATACAATATATAGACACATGTAAAAAGAAAACTAAAAATAAATACATGCAAAAAAATGAATAAAACTTGAAGTAAATCTAAAATTGATAATATAACTTATTAAAAAAAAACTGCAATACTTTTTTTAACTATATCAACATAAAAATCAACTGAAAATTACAAACACAACAAAGGTTAAAATGTAAAAAGAGAATATAAAAATAATACTAATATACATACATTATATATATATTACTTTTACTCTAAATTAGTTTAATTTATTTTTTTTACAAATAACTTGTGTAATTATTTTTTACAAATTTTTATATACATGAGCAAGACTTACCCATTCACCCATTTTTATCAGCTTTCAGTCTCTAGTTCTTAAGATGCCCCAAAACCCTCTGAAACATCGAGACTTTATTTTATTGACTTTATTTATCCATAGAGAGTCATAGAGCACCTCAATAACCTGAAACAGACACAAAAGGAGCATTAAGTTGATCAGATGAGCAGAAACTGTCCTCAGCTCTGTAATGTGTCTGGTCACAGATGGAGAGCACATTCTCTCCACTGCATTATTCTCATCTCATGTCTGTGAGGGTCAATCTCTTCCAGTACAGTACAGCGCTGACATTTAGCTTGAATGTCTAATTACGTCCCCCATTAGCAGAGCTCTTCTGACGGAATAAACGTGATTTTTTTTTTTGTTTGTTCCCTGAGATCGGCAACCTTTATAAATAATTAGACACCTGAGCCGCATCTCGACTGGATCTTAAACACACACACGCTCTTTTGTTCTCGCTCAGAGTCTGTGTCAAGTGAAACAGACGTGAATTAGATTCCTGCGAGAGGATGAAACGATAAACAAACGAGGAATAATCTCTGGCACGCACACAGACGTGTTTGGAGGAGGAGAACCTGAGCGTCTGAGGGGATCGTGTGCGTTTCTGTGCATTCAAGTATTCAAAACCAACAGTTGTTCTCATTTTAGTTATAAAACACCTTCACTTATTAATTAATAGCAATGGAAAATATTGAACTTTTTAGTATGAACAGGTCACTTTGAGACATTTTAGCTCGCAAACATTCTTTTAATGTTTGTTAAATCTAATAAAAGAGTAAAGCTATGGAGAATGTCTCATGTGTATGAAGAGCTGCGGCTGTTGCTGTGTTTTGATGGTTTGTGACATCACTTCCTGTCAGTGCCGGGAGAAGTTCCTCTGGATTCGATCCAAGCCTCTGTGTATGAAGACAAGATCCTGCTGAAGTGGAGAGAACCAGCGCAGACCTTCGGCATCATCACTCAGTATGAGGTGAACACACACACACACACACATACACATATACACACACACACACGCACACATACACACACACACATACACACACACGCACACACACACACACATACACATACACATACACATACACATACACATACACACATACACACATACACACATACACACATACACACACACACACACACACACACACACACACTTACTCACTCACTCACAAACACACACACTCATACACACACACACACACACCCACACATACACCCCTCCCCCACACACACACACACCCACACACACATACACACACGCACTCAACTCACACACTTACACACACACTTTCTCTCACAATCACATGGAGAAAAGCTGGACTTTGACAGTTCTTGTTTTCTATTTTCTGTCTCTATGAACGGTTAACTGTGAGATAACCTGTCACAATAAAGATCCTCAAAACTGAGGTGTTGTGGGTGGTTGCCAGGGTGTTACTAGGGCGTTTTGTGTGGTTACTAGGAGGTTGCTAGATGAATGCATAGGCAATATTTGTGGTTAATAGGAGGATGTTGGGCATTTTGGGGGTTACTAGTGCAAATGTTGTGGTTACTAGGAGTTTGCTGGATATTTTGAGGGTAACTAGGGGGTTGCTAGGTGGTTGCTAGGGCGATTTGTCTGGTTGCTAGGAGGTTCCTGGGCAGTCATGAGGTTGCTAGAGCATTGGTGTGGGTACTCAGGGGTTGCTAAGCTGGCTGAGGAACATTAACACAGAATGGTGTGTGTGTGTGTGTGTGTGTGTGTGTGTGTGTGTGTGTGTGTGTGTGTGTGTGTGTGTGAATAAGTGTGTGTGAGTGAGTAAGTGTATGTGTGTGTGTGAGTGAGTGAATAAGTGTGTGTGTGTGAGTGTGTGTGTGTGTGTGTGTGTGTGTGTGTAAGTGAGTGACTGAGTGTGTGTGTGAGTGAGTGAATAAGTGTGTGTGAGTGAGTAAGTGTATGTGTGTGAGTGAGTGACTGAGTGTGTGTGTGTGAGTAAATGTGTGTGTGTGTGTGTGTGTGAGTGACTGAGTGTGTGTGTGTGTGTGTGTGTGACTGAGTGTGTGTGTGTGTGTGTGACTGAGTGTGTGTGAGTGAGTGAATAAGTGTGTGTGTGTGTGTGTGTGTGTGAGTGAGTGACTGAGTGTGTGTGTGTGTGTGTGTGTGACTGAGTGTGTGTGTGTGTGTGACTGAGTGTGTGTGACTGAGTGTGTGTGTGTGTGTGAGTGTGTGTGTGTGTGTGTGCGTGCTCTACAGATCGAGCAGTCAGATGGGACTAAACGTTTTCTCGATTGTCCATGAGCTCGCTGTGACGTCCTGTCTTTGATTTGACCGTATCAAAGAGCTGAAGCTGACACTCTCTGACGGGCCGTGATATCAAAAGGACGGTTTGGGCTTTTTTCCTCTTGTCAAGGGAACCCTGGTCCTTCCTTTCCTTCCTCTCTCTCTCTCTCTCTGATTCCAGACATTCTGTTCTTGTAATTTTCCAGTGAGATTTCCCGTCCTCAGATTCTCTGTTCCTGACTGATCTGCTGCAAGAACGTCGTTTGCAGCGAATGACGTCAGTCGTATGTTCACACATCCCCGGTTTCTCGCTTTAGAGCGGGTCCATGGAATAATTTAAATCTAATAGCAGTGTGAGGTTATGAAAAACAGCAGCTCGTGATAGGAAATCTCGATATCAAGGGTTGCAAATCAAAGTGTTTCTAGTACAACGCTTCATTAATGCCGCGTAATGAACAAGCCCCTCAAAATATATGGAGAAGACACTTTCCCTTTCGGATTCCTGCCCTGATCCATCAGAAGCGCAGATGTTATTATTGATTTCTTTATTTATTTATGGCGGGCTGATAATTGAAAAGGGCCTTGAAGCATTTCAGATATAATGGAGTCTAATTTGGTGGAACTCAAAGGACTTCTTGAATCATTTGTTTGGGTGACACTGAAATTAATTTGTGTGATTCTAACGTGAACGCTGATGTTTGTGTTGTTCTCATTTCCGCAGATCTCATATAAAGCCGTCAGCTCCTTCGACCCGGTGCTGGATCTCTCTAACCAGAGCGGGAAGGTGGTTAAACTGGGGAATGAAACCAGCAGTGTGTTTTTGGGTCTCTACCCGGGCTCCACGTACTCCTTCACCATCAGAGCCAGCACTGCGAAGGGCTTCGGACCGCCGGCCATCACACAGGCCACCACCAAGATCTCAGGTGTGTGTCTGCAGCACATGCTTACATTTAAAACAGCATAGAAGAATGTGAAGTGACTCAGTGTGCATGCAAATGGCCCTAGCATTCACCTGGCAACCTCTTAGTAACCTCACAGAAGCCCTAGGAAACAACCTAATTGCCCTAGCAACCCCCTAGTTACCACACAGAACATTCTAGCCCAGATTATACTTTGGAATTTTTAGTGAACACATAAAATACCATAGCAACCACCTGGCAACCTCCTAGTAACCACATATAATGCACTAGAAACAACCTAAGCGTCCTAGTAACCACTTAGCAACACTTAAGTTACCACCAGAACAGTTTAGTCCAGCAACCACTTAGTAACTTCATAGTCCTTCACTTAATAACTGCCTGGAATTCCCTAGGAATATCTTAATTAACACACAAAATGCCATATCAACTACCTAGTAACCACCCAGAGAAACATAGCAACCTCTTAGTAACCAAAAAAGCTCTAGCAACTTCCTAGTAACTATCCAGAACAATCTAGACTAGCTAATATTTAGTAACCTCATAGTAATTGCTCTGAAACCCCTGCAACTTCTTATTAACCACACAAAATCCCCTAGCAACCACCTAGCTACCTCCTAGTAACCACATATAATGCCCATGAAACAACCTGAGCATCCTAGTAACCACTTAGCAACACCTTATTTACCACCAGAACATTCTAGACCAGCAACCACTTAGGACCATCTTCGTGAACACACAAAATACCATAGAAACCACCTGGAAACATCCTAGTAACCACACAGAATGCCTTAGGAACCACATAAGTGCCCTAGCAACCCCCTAGTTACCTCACAGAACACTCTAGCCCAGAATATACTTTGGAATTTTTAGTGAACACATAAAATACCCTAGCAACCACCTGAAAACCTCCTAGTAACCACATATAATGCCTTAGAAACAATCTGAGCATCCTAGCAACCACTTAGCAACACCTTAGTTACCAACAGAACACTCTAGACTAGCAACCACTTAGGACCATCTTAGTGAACATACAAAATACCATAGAAACCACCTGGAAACATCCTAGTAACCACACAGAATGCCCTAGGAACAACATAAGTGCCATAGTAACCACCTAGCAACCCCCTAGTTACCACCCAGAACACTCAAGTCCAGCAGCCACTTAACTGCGTAGTAACTGTCCGGAATCCCTTAAGAACATCTTAATTACCACACAAAATGCAATATCAACCACCCAGTAACCACCCAGAACATCCTAGCAACCAATAAAGGTACCCAAAAAAGCTATAGCAACCTCCTAGTAACCACCCAGAACATCCTTGCAACCCCTTAGTAACCAAAAAAGCTCTAGCAACCTCCTAGTAACCACCCAGAATATCCTAGCAACCCCCTAGTAACCATCCAGAACAATCTAGCCCAGCAAATATTTAGTAACCTCATGGTAATTGCTGAGAAACCCCTGCAACTTCTTATTAACTACACAAAATGCCCCTAGTAACCATCCAGAACACTACAGCCCAGCAACACCTTAGTAACCTCCTAGTAACTACCCAAAACACCCTAGCAACAACCTAACTGTTCAACCATCTAGCAACCTCCAAATAAACATCCAGAACACTCTAGCCCAGCAACCACTCAGTTACCTCATAGTAGTAACCACGCATAGCAACGCCCTGGCAACCCCCAGTAAATGATCTCCTAATAAAATGATACTTTTTTTCAAACATTGAAACTTTTATGATGCAAAATCTCCCCAGAAACATAAAATAAAGATGCCATTCGTGACCTACATTATACCTCTTTTGCTGTTTGAAAATGTCCTGTCATTTACATCATCCGTGTGTTTCATTACTGAATGTGACAAAATGAGAAACATCAATGCAGCCATTCTTGACATGAGATTAACCACAAACCCAAACTTACTTTACACAAAGATGTGAATGCAAGCTTGTTTATTGACTCAGACGCTTGGGGGAAACGTTGTGTGATGACTGTAGGGATTTCAGAGGTGTTGAGTTAGTGTTTTAAAGCTTCCTGGTGTGTTTCCAGCTCCGTCGATGCCGGCGTATGATCAGGAGACTCCTCTGAACCAGACGGACAGCACGGTGACGGTGGTGCTGAAACCGGCTCAGAGCCGAGGCGCTCCTGTCAGGTATGATTACTCTCAGCTCTTCTGTTCTCAATAGCAGTGGATCTCGTGATTCTCCGTGCACGTCCTGATAGCACGTGAATGCAAACGGAAACAAACACAAGCACGAGTGACAGCATTTAGCTCACAGCTCCAAAGTCTGTTTCAGCTGGCTGTTTTTATCATTTTTTCCTCCTGTATTGTTTGTGGATTCCTCCGAGTGAGCGTCGTTCTTTGAAGCAGAGAACAAAGTGTGTGTGAGTCTTCAGAGCCTTGTCCCTGAACCTCTTTCATGTGTTTCTGACTGTGTCACCGCGGCCCCTGACTGTCCCTGCGCTCGAAACCGACACCATAAACAGTCAGCGGTTCTCATTAGTAAACGCTGCACGTCACTCAGGTCATCCCACTGGGAACATGTCCAGCTCATATTTCAGCCCAAATCAATAAGAAAATATGACATTATATATCTGCAGTCAGATTTTTTTTGCATCATTTTCATGACATTTAGCTCATTTAAACAGGGCTGTAACCATGATATTTGATGTAGATATTTGCAGCACTCCATTGTAAACCACTCTTTTTGTTACAAAAAGTAAAAAAATCACATTTTTCGACTGGTCTGGCTGTCATTGTCAAACATCAAAATGACTGGCATGGTCAATAAAATCAATGAAAAAGTATGAAATGAGATGCAAGTAGCTAAACATTTCATATATGACAACTGTTTTAAGACAAAAATGTTAAAGTGTCCAAAGAGTAATATCCAGTAGTGCAATATATTGTGAAAATATATCCTATCATTTACATCATCTATGTATTTCATTACTGCAATACAGAAACATTAATGCAGCCGTTTGAGTGAATTTATGCATATTTTAAAAGAAAGTAGTCATGAACTGCCTTTTCCTTATAAGGTCCACTTATAACATTATCAAGATTTTTACATAAACATAATTCAGAAGTAATAGGTTATTTTCTGTGCTGTTTTGACCCCCTCATTAACCTTTTCTTTGTTAGTTAATAAAAATGTTGATGTTAGCTCAAAGTGCATTATTGTTAAAAGATGATTTTCGATTTTACAAATGTAGGAGTAAATGTTGAGATTAACTGAATTATTGTTCATTCTTAGCTCATGTTAACTAATGTGCTTAATTGATGTTAGCCAATGAAACCTTATTGTAAAGTGTTATGAATTATTCGTAAGATGGAATGTGAGCTGGACATGTTCTTTTAGGCTGTTTATTTTAGTCTGTGTGTTCCTGTAGTGTTTGTGTCTCAGACAAACATCATTATTTACTGCTGCATGTTCAGTGAGTTTAATAAGAAGCGGATAAAGCTGTAACATCTTCAGCAAAAGAATATTATATTATAGTGCTGCTTTAAT
>NC_068372.1:30822591-30867591 GCF_023724105.1 Carassius gibelio
GATGAATGCATGCAGTATCTGTGTGGTCTGTAGTATGCAGTATGCAGTGATGCAGTGCTCTGTCTCAGTGTGTATCAGGTGGTTGTGGAGGAGGAGCGTCCTCGAAGGGCTCGTGGAGGTGAAGTGGAGATCCTGCGCTGTTATCCGCTGCCGGTTCACTATCATAACGCCAGCGTGCTGAACTCTCAGTACTACTACAGCGCTGAGTTCCCCTCCGCAGGCGTCTCACAGCCGCAGACCTTCACCATCGGAGACAACCGAACCTACGGAGGATACTGGAACGCCCCGCTGCTTCCTCACAAGAGCTACAGCATCTACTATCAGGCCGTCAGCGCCGCCAACGGGGTGCGTTCACTCTGACCAAACTGAGCAGATAAAACACACTGCTAATTAAATACAAAATAGTGTGTGTGTGTTATATATATATATATATATATATATATATATATATATATATATATAGCAGTAAGCCCAGTGAAGCTGACTGAGGATTTCTAACAGCTGAGGGGCATTGTTATAGCTCTTATAAAATCACTGTAAACCACAGCTTCATGGGGCTTACTGCTTTTATAAAATGTTTATTCCATATACATAGGAAGGTTTCACAAAGACAAAAATAAAGTGTAAAGATATGAATAACAATAGTATTCTTCCACCAAAGAATGTAGCTCCTCAGAATCAGTTGTGATTGTTACAAAGTGGTTGCCTAGTAACACACAGAAGTAAACACAGGTGAATGTTACTTTGTAGAGTCATTTACAACAGCTTCGAATGTGGCTCAGCCAATCAGAATCAAGGACCAGAACTATCCATTATATATATATATATTTTTTTTTTACTTCAGTTTTTTGCCAAGGTAACATTTCTCAATTCATTTTAGTTTCTTTATTCACAATAAAATAACCAAAACAAGTTAAATAAAGAAAAAAAAAATTTAAATACATAAATAGCTACTAAAATGACGAAAACAACAAAATTGCCTAACTTTTAACTAAAATAAAAATTAAATGGAAAATATATGCAATAATAACTGATTCGAAATATTACATTTATGCATTTATCCAAAGCAACTTACAAAAGAGATTATATTAATACAATTATAACAGTATCTCAAGGACAATAAAATAAACCTGCATTTTTCAGGTCCAGTGAAAACCATTGCAATAATTAACGTTTTTGCCACAAGTATATGTCTTATAGCTGACACATATGTCAATATACATATATATATATATATATATATTTTTTTTTTTTTTGCAAATCTTTACATTTTACATTTTATTCATTTAGCAGATGATTTTATTCAAAGCCACTCAAAAATAAATAATACAACAATGATTATTTTGGAATTATAGTTAGTAAATATTCTCATTCACGGACTAGTTTGTACAAAGTAAAATATATGTAAACATTAGCCATATTGTGAAAGGGCTGTGGTGAACACATGCATGTGCACAAGTAATGTTTGAATCCACTGAGATAATCATATTCAAGATGTCTAATTTTTTCCTATTGATCAGATTTTTTCATGTCTTTAAATTGCATTCAGATTGAGCTCAGTCATATTGACTGATGTGTTTTTCAATACAGTTATGGATTATTTGGTTGCATGTAACTACTGTAAGAGCTTAAACAGATGTGTTCAGAATTAGATTCCTAGACCATGTGATCTTGCATTGGCTTATTTACCTGCCAAAACCAGTTTTCACTCACATTTTGGCACTTGTTCACTTGATTTTTGTCTTGTTTTCCAGCACAAACATCTAAACATCCTTGAATCTGGATACATTTACTGGAGAAGCAAAATGATTTAATATCAAAATTAAGTTTATGCTTCGAACAGGAAAATATTTGCCAATGGAGTCCCTTTGAATTAAGCTGATTTTCCGATCACATCAGCAGATGTTTGCCCTTGTTTTAAGCATAACTTCTGAAGTGAAGTTATTTTGCTTCTTTAGTTATTTTGCAGTGCTGAATGATAATTTCGGATGATATGGGATAGACAGAAGTGATGACAGCGAGAAATGCTGCAGTTAACAGGCAGATAATGACACACGAGTCGATGAGGAAAGTAATTGTGGGTAAGAAAGAGAGAGAAGAGAGTCCCTCGTCCTCAGAAACACACGGAAGAAGCCTTCGGGAGCAGGTGCCGCTCAGAAAACACTTTGAGGATCACAACCACGTTTCTCGAGGCTTTAGAGTGTCATGCGTGAATTAACTGGCTTTGACTTAATGCATCTCGCTCTCTCACCGTGCTTTTAAAGAAAACCCACTGTTCGGATTGACAGTCGTGCTGCTGTAAAAGGCTGTGGAGGAGCCGGCGGCTGTAATTGATGTCCTAATTGACTGAGGATCTGTGTTTTAGCCTCCTGATGGATACGGACGGGCACTTACCGAGATCTGTCTATTCAAGAGCTGTAATTCATTAAATCAGGCCTTTCAGTGGCGTCGGACGCTGCATGTGCTGCTAAATGCACATTAGTGTTTGCTTTCTTTATAATAGCGGGACGAGTGTTTGTTTATATTGTCATGAGTGTCGTTCGGCAGGTCAAAGGTCGTCCTTAGGCTCTAATGGACGAGTGGAGGTGGAAGTGTGTTTAAATGCCACTGTGCTGTATAAGAGAAGCTGGAGATTACAGAAACACAGAACGAAAGCAAAACTATTCAAAGAATCCTCTTCTTAATGAGAGTTTGTGACTAATTATCTCAAATTCCTTATAACAAGATCCTTTGAGTGCGTAAGATATCAAGACTAGGTTTCAGGTTGTTGTAGTTTTTTTAATTGGAGTGCATTTTTTTTCTCTTTTTTTAAATACGTAAAACAAGTGAACAAATCTGACACTGGAGTGTGGCAAATTACAAAATAGACAAAAAAAAAGTCTTAATATCTGATGCAGTTTTGCTTCTCATGTAAATTTGTCTTTTTGTTTTTTCATGCATTTTTAGATATTCTGTGGGAAACCAAGACAAAAAAGGTTACATTTAATTAAGGATGTTCCTAGGTAATTGTTACACTGTTGCACTGGCTCTGGTGGTTGCTAGGGCGTTGCCAATGTGTTTCTAAGTGGTTACTAATGTGTAGCTGTGCCTAAACGACTGTTGTAATCTGAACAGATGTATAGATGTGGTTTCAGTCTTTTGAAACGCTGTTTATGTTCAATAACAGTACGCTGGCTTTGATAAACTGACAGAACAGGAGAGCACAGCAGTCAGCAGATTAAAAAGACCAGCAGTAATAAAGCAGAACACGGTGCTTGGCTGTAAGTGTTTGTGTAGCAGAAGACTGATGTCAGACGTTAGTTTGATTACAGGCAGTAAAGAGAGTCGTGCTCCAGGTGCTCGTTCTGAACGCTCACATACAGCATTCAGCTGAAATGCACTTTTAATGCTGCAGCTGCTTAGCAGGCATAGAAAATATATCAGCATATACATCACTGGAGTCATACACTAGCAGAATCAGTACTGGACTGT
This sequence comes from Carassius gibelio, assembly GCF_023724105.1. Taxonomy (NCBI): domain Eukaryota; kingdom Metazoa; phylum Chordata; class Actinopteri; order Cypriniformes; family Cyprinidae; genus Carassius; species Carassius gibelio. The sequence goes on from NC_068372.1 coordinate 30,826,063, forward strand.
TTTCATTCTGCTGACAAGAGGAAAACATTACTTACTTCTGTAGAAAACACTAGAAATCATCAGTACACGTCACAGATGACTGATGTGCACCACTCGCAATTACTGATAACACAGTAATATATGTAATGTAATATAATTATTATCTCAGAAGTCCCAATCACTGAGGTGCGACACAGTGTATCAATCAATCAGTCAATAGCTGTGATTTCTCTAGCACTTTTAAAAACAGCACATGTTGGCCAAAGACCAGTATCATTCAAGATGTTTGAGATTTGTGTATGTATTTTTGTTTTTCAGGAGACCAAGATCGACTGCGTCCGTGTCGCTACCAAAGGTAGGTATACTAATTTATGCAAGCATGCATTGAAAATGAAATTAATTTGACACGTAACATCGTGCGTGTAATCAGCATGACGAAGCAGTGACAGATATCTGACAAACCAAACACTTAGTGTAGCCTGATTCGGCTTCTGAAGCGGTTCACACGCTGCACATGTCCAGTCAATGTTATTAACCTTGTAAATATGCAAATAAGCACATTAACCTGGGGTTAATTACTAACTCAGGTTAAAGTAAGAGCAACGTGAGACGAGAAACATGGGATTACAAAAGAGCGTGTGTGAAGACGAAGCTCTGCATGGTGTCAGGTTTTCAGTAACTGCTCGTTTTCTTCTTTCTCCTGTTTGTTTCTCCTCTCTCTCTCTCTCTCACACACACACACACACACACTGATTCTCTCTGTCTTTCTGCATGTGTGTGGGTCTTGTTCTTGCAGCTGCTATCTTGGTGACGCAGCTCACCACTCCTTACGTTCGCATCGCTCCGGCCGCTGGAGACAGTCAGCTAACAGGTCAGAAACTCACTCTCTCACTGCATGTGTGTGTGTGGATGAACTGAAGAATCTGTCATACTGACGAGCTCAAAACTATAGACGACAATGCAATGTTAAATATGACATGAGGTTACCATCTAATCTAATTTCCAGAACATAAATCTGAATATTGGATAGAACCAAGTTCAACATTCTCATTTGATTTTGGTGACATATTAGAGTTAACACTTTTATCTAAAGCGACTTACAAATGAGAAGAACAATAGACGCAATCATAACAACAAGGGAGAAACAGTATACATGTGATGTGAATAGTTAGTCTAGCACAATACACATAGCAAGGTTTATTTTAAAATAAATTAGACAAAATGAATAGAATACAATTCAATAGATAAATGTTCGTTTTAGTTGGTCAGGTGCTGACAAAAAAGATGTGTCTTCAGATGTGTTTTGAAAGTGGCTTAAGCTGTTGGGATTGAGATCAGCAAGTTGTTCCAGCAGCTGGACACAGTCCAGGAAAAGGTCAGTGAGAGTGATTTTGTGCTTCTTGGATGCGCCGCGTGGCATCGTTCACTTGAGCACGCGAACACGCGAGTTTATGAATATTGCTGCAGTGCCAGTTGTTGTCTTGTAGGCAAACATCAGTCCTTCATCCAGCTAGAAATGTCTGGCAGAGAGGATGCAATGTGAACAGCTACCGTCAGATGGAATGAAAAGTAGAGTTGAGTGTCATTAACATAGCAGTGATAGGAAAAGACATGCTTCTGAATGACAGATAACAAGTAGATCAAGAAGAGAATCGGTCCAAGCATTGAGCCTTGAGGAACCCCACTAGCAAGAAGTTGTGTTTAGAAACATCACCCCTCCAAAACACCCTAAAAAGACCTACCAGAGAGGTAAGATTTGAACCACAGGAGTATGGTTCCAGAGATTCCCATCTCCATGAGGATGGAGAAAAGAAGACATTTCATGTCTGTAGTTTTCTAAAAGTGCTGGATTTTTAGAGAGGGTTTCATAAGCAGTGGGGTTATCCGAGCCTGATTAAATGCTGAGGTAAATGTACCAGTGTGAAGAGCGGTGTTGATAATGTGAGTGAGTGTGGGTATAACTGAAGAAGAAATGTCCTGAAGGAGGTGTGTGGGGATCAGATCAAGCAGACAGGTAGTAAGATGACTGGAAAGGATAAGTTTGGATGTGTCTTCCTCCGAGTGTGGAGAGAAGAAGGAGAGAGAGTGTGCATTTGTTTTTAAGAGAAGAGAAGACAAGGTTTTAAAAAGTGTGCAAGAGTCAGAACAATTATTAATGTTTTATCACTCCATAAATCAGAAAATACTGCCAACAGACAGAAAACAAATACATTTTCGCCATGTTTTTAGGAATACAATTTAGTATAAATCAGTGTGAATTATATGAACAAACAAACCCCTCAGTAAAAACCCTCAGAATATACATAGGAATAAAACTCTAAGTTTCGGTGTATTCAAGTGATACGAATTTGGAGAAATTTTCAAATGCAGACATTTTATGACGCAAAACAGTGCAGTGCATGAAATGTAGTGTCTTGCCTAAAACCATCTTCTGCATGACATTTGACCTTTGGTTGATCTCAGGTGCGGCGACGCACAAACCCAACGCGGTGGAGCCGGAGAAACAGACCGACCACACGGTGAAGATCGCCGGCGTCATCGCAGGAATACTGCTCTTCGTCATCATCTTCCTCGGCGTGGTGCTGCTCATGAAGAAACGGTAAGAACTGACACACACACACACACACAGTGACCATTTTTACCATGTTTATGGGTGACAGCACCGCCGTTAACCAAAGTTTGGACACACGTGACTCAGTTATGTTGTGTTAAGACCTCTGCTTAAATGTTTGAAATTAAACTCAAAACACGGTATTTAGGCCTCTATGTATTTGAGTTGCATTTAAATGTTCTATTCTTTTTTTTATACAGAATAACTAGGTTTATACATTTAACATAAAATAACTTTCAATGCATGAATTCCCTGGAAATCCACCAGAAAGAAACTCTGTTATTTCAGTGTCCTGTGACTATCATTCTAACCTGGACATTAATATTAATTAAGAATGAGCAGATGTGTCCAAACTTTTGTCTCATCCGTAGTCAGATCAGGACTTGTCTAGAGTTTAACCACAGATATTAATAATACATTTTCCTCCAATTTCCACCTGACCTTTCATCCACATTGTCTATGCAACACTGAATTATTAATCTAATTATATTGATAAGCATGGTTAAAATGCTGTATACTGGCCTGATAAAGAGCCGTTCTACTGATGACCCTGCATCTCATAAAGACGAGGGAATCTCAGTAGATCCGTGATTGTGTGACTGATGAAAGCTCGTGGTTAGCTGGAGGCTAGTTCACATTAGCTGCTCGTGGATCATCCAGAGTCAGTTTCAGCTGCTGTTTGTTGGCTCCAGATTAGCCTTTTGCCCTGCTGAATATAAAACAGCCCAATACAGAAAGCTTTAGAACCACTAAAGTAAATATAATAGCCATTTACTGTCATGATCTTGAACTATATACAGTTTATAGACAGTGAATCTCACACATGTCTATCTGAACATCTGTGGGGAATGTGAGCAAACACAGTTTTGTCTGTTGTCATCATCTCAGATATATTTGCAGGTTTTTAATTGCTACTTTCTGGTAATTCTATGTCCATTTATTTATCCCATTTATCAGGGAAAATACACATTAATAATATATGAAATCAATGTAAAATGTCCCTCAGATTTATCCAGGGCTTATAATTTTGATCTGTAATCCCAGGGCAGATTTAAAAAAATCTATATTATATATATATATATATATATATATATATATATATTCCAAATTTTGTGGAATTTCAGCAATTGCTTGGACTTTTTTATAGTTTATACAGATTTCGTTAAACGTATAATTTATTTCAATTTTAGTTTTAGTTATTTTAGTACATCAAGCTGAAATAAAATAAGTAAAAACTTTTTTTTTTCAATTAATGTTGATTTTAAATTTAAGGCTGCAACAATTTATACTGAAAATAATCTACAATTAATTTGATTATCAATTACCAATTATCAATTCAAGAAAAACAGAGACAGCATTTTTTATATTGGAATAAAATTAATTGTTTTTATTAAAATAATACATTTTAAGAGTTAACAATATTTGGATTTGTGTCCGATCAATCGAAGAAGATGAATCGATTATCAATATGATTATTAGTTGCAGCCCTATTTTTAAATAATGGAATTTTATTTGTACGGTTTAAGTTTAGTTCCAAACTAAAAGATGCAATATTTGCAAGAAATATAAGCTTTGGAAAGGTGTGAATTCTACTGGCACAAATGATAGAAATACTGATGATGTTGTTGTGAAGCATCTGATACAGAATGTGTTCATTTGCACAGTTACATGAATGTGAATAAAGCAGCGGTTCTCAACTCTTAAATGCAGTCATATAAACATAATATTAATTGAAATGCTATTCAAACACTAAAACATCATTTTGGGGTTTATTTGTATTTTTTAAGAAGCAGAAGAGGTTGAGAAGCGCTGCTCTAGAGTCTTCAGTTCTGTTTCTGTATGTCATGTGCATGGAGAGACGGGTTTACTTCACACACGCGTGTTCAATAATCCCAAACACCGGATTCACCAAATTTCCCTCCCGGAGAGATGAGCGTTGATCAATCCGCAGACATTTTAATCGAATCCCATTCAATATGCTTTAATCAAATGAACGAGCGTGATTGAATCTCTCGCATCTATTTGGTTTAATTTGCTGAATTAGATTAGAACGGAGCGTGTGAGGAGAACACGCTAATTCCTCGTTTAAGGCCGAGCGCACGTTCTGGACGCTGGTCATTTACTGCCCAAATGTTTTTATAGTCGTCTAATTACATGCTGAAAAATTGGGAGATGCGTTGAGGAAGGTGAATTAATGTTGGTTTTATTGCTAATGTACAGTGATGTGTCTGTCTCTGATTGACCTTTGACATCGTCCTCATAAAGACTTTAAGATTAATGCACATATTAATGCTCACAGAGAGATTATAGATGCAGAGCAGATACAGCTGTTATACACTACCAGTGCAAAGAAAGAAAGAAGTCTCTTCTGTTCAAGACTGCATTTATTTGATTTAAAAATACAGTTAAAAATTGAATATCTATAAGTCATATGTCCCTCTGGTTGGTCATATGGTCAGCGTTCAGGTTTGTGCAGTGACCACCGTACATCTCTCTCTCTCTCTCACGAATGCCACCATGTCTGCTTCTGTTCATTTTCAGTCGTTTCGTAACATTAATATTTTTTTACTTTTTCTTTCCTTCCATCTTCATCCCCCTCCACTGCTTAACCCCCTCCACCACTGCACTGGGCAGGAGAACCTATCAGTCCTACACTTACTACCTGTAAGTAAAACACCTTTGTACACTGTTAGTGCCATGCTATGCTCGACCTGCATGACCCTCCGGTTACGATCGGCTCCGGCGCCTCGAGGGTTAACATTCGGCCGTGCATTTCAATCAGAAAGTGTTATCTGTAATTGTTATGATCATGAGGCGTCTTGAAGTTTTAATGTGATTCTCCATCATCTGCTGTCCAATGCCTGTCTGTGAATGCTGTAGCTCGTCCAATCAGAGCCTTGATTTGATTACTGATGATTCATTTACAGCTTTGTAGCTTGTAGATGATTAGAAGAAGCAGTTTACCAAAGGAAACTTCTCCTTGTCTTTCTGTTGCCCAGCTCAGGGAAGGGAATCATGCTTTTCCTTAACCTGAAATTACCCTTCATCTCATAAATCATCATCATCATCATGTTTATTAATCGCAGTCATCACATGCTTCTGGCGTTTGGCTCCAGTTTTCCTGCATGGTTGGTGTTCGTTGCATGAAGTTGATTGAAGTCCATCAGCCTCATGTCCTGATGTTTTCCACGTGCTGGTTTTTGTTTGTTTGTTTGTCATGCTGAGCTGTTAGCTTATTTATATGTGTGGGAATCAAGAACTGGGTTTTTGTTCAGACCAGATCCGTTTATTAGAAAATTACTGGAAGCAACTGAAAATACTCCGCGACTGTAAAACATAACATAGGACGCAATCTTGCGATATTTCTCAGGTAGAAAAAAAGAGGTTTTGACAGTGGCCTGGACAAAAGAATCAAAGGACATCTGTAAATATGTGTGATGTCTGCATACAAATGTTAATGAAGGTAGAGTGATCTTAAAAGGTGACAAATAAATATTAAAAAGTAAAGGACCTAAAACCGACCCCTGAGGGACGCCAGTAGAGACAGAACTAATCTCAGACCTATAACCACTCATAGATACAAATATGGATCAGTCAGTAAAATAAGACCTCAGGCACCTCAAGGCATTCTCAGACACACCAAACACTTGTAGTTAAAAGTTAAATAGTTATCGGTGGAACCGGGCTCCGGTGGAATAAGAATGAAGCAGAGTTGTAGTGTTGGGTTGCTGGTGATTCCCATCGGTGTTCGTGAGAAACACGCATGTAGTGGATTGTGTCGTATAGACCTGTGTTATTGATTTATCACGGCAGCGAGCTCCTGTCAATCATCAGCATCTTCAGAGGTCTTCTCCTCTTGGGTTTGGCCTCATTCTGAGAGAGAGAGAGAGAGAGAGAGAGATCGTCTGATTCATGATTCACTCTCTAAATGATTCCTTCAAAAACTGAGCTGATTCAGTCAGAGATTTTTTCAGCTAAAATAATTCAACACATTCACGTTAATGGTTCTCTGATGTCATTTAATTAGTCACATGGCATGCAGATAAATAAATCACATTGCTTGTTTTGTTCATCCAGTCAAGTCAATTATTTATTATATAATTTTTTTTATTTTATATTTTAATTTAAATGATTTAATTTATTATCAGCTTTTCATTAACTATCATGAATTAAAAAAAATTGGAATATTTGAATTAGTTTTTATTTGTATAGGCTACTTTCATTTAATTTTAATTAGCTTTATTTAAAAAATGTTGGATTTGTTTGTTTTTTAAATGCCTATATAGATTTTTTGATTATTGTTCTTTTAGTTTCAGTTTTTGCTATTTTAGTACATTTCCTTTGCAACAGGTATAATAATAAATAAAATGTAAAAAATACTCATTTATTTGATTTCAGTTAATGCTTATTTAAAGTGAGTTTTTATTTTTATTTATTTGTTTGTTCAGTTAGGGTCACATGGACTATTAATTAATGTTAATATGAACATCTGTTCATTAATACTAAAGGTTTTGAGTTAATCAGTTCACGCTGAGGTTAAACTCTTTTAAATCTCTAGTCTTAATCTTTGTGGAGTTGCTGTATTAAAGTGTGGGATTGTTTGGTGTGTTCTGATTCTGTATTGTCTCTGGTTTAATTGTAGTTTAGTGTCGTGTCGTGTGTCTTTAATCTCTGTTGGCTCTCGCTCATGTGCTGATCCCAGACCAGCGGCGCACCACGCATCCCACAATTCCCCACTGTTCCTCGTGTCCGAGCGGATCTAATGAAGACACGTGTGCTGCGGGACGCTCGTGTTAAACGCCTAAAACAGCAGCGCTTGTGTGTGAGAACACAATTCCCAGCATGCCGTGCAGTTTCATCTGCGGTGTGCGTTACACTTTGAAGGATCCTGCGTCTGCTGGACACAATCAATGAAAACACACACACACACACACACACTGTCACACACAAACACACACACACACTGTCACACACTATCACACACTCACTATATTCCATTGAATCATTCTAGGTTTCTGTACCTGAATTGTTGTTTCATTTGTATCTTTTTCCTGTTTATTTATTTGTGCAATTTACACGATTTCAAACCAGGCCCTCAGGTGAGCCCTGCAAAAACCCCAGCCTACATTTAAGCTCATTTAACCTGTGTTTTAGAAATAAAAAGCACAACATTTAAAAGTAACATTTTAATTCAACTCTTCTCTGTGATTCTGGAAGAAACAGCCCAACGTAATGACCCAGCTACACTGTGCTGTTTCAGTCTCTCTTCATTACTCACAACATCGATTCTTGGTAACGATTTGTGAAATTTACCAGTGATTTCTGAGTGTAAACTGTTTAGTGTGGGAGCGGAATCTAAGTCTGTCTGCTGAGTGGAGATTGGGTTTTCACTCAGATGTTCTGAACTTTGTCCTGATGGAATATGGCGTGTTGTTTAGCGAGGCTAATCTCATGGCGGTGTAACCCGTTCGCTCAGCTCATCACTCATGTCTTCTGCTGATCTCCAAGCTTTAATGGAGTTTGTAGTTTGTAGAAACTTGCTGCATCTGCTTACTTTGTGGCTTGGCTCCGTTTCCAAAATCTCATTGGAAATTACCTGCGGATCCACTTTGGGAAGTCAGGCCTCAGGCGAGGAACCACACGCTAATTTCCCTCCCACGGATTGGCTGAGTACTTTGGCCTCATTTGCATTTGCGGATCGTTAGCAGATGAAGGCAGGTTAACTGAATTAAAGCAGAACTCCATTATTCTCTAACATCTGCTCTGGTGTGGAGATGTGGACGTGCGTGTTGGAGGACACACGTGTGCGGCTGTAATCACGGAGCGCCGGCGCTCCTCGAGGATCTTGGTGGGGCATTGATTAGAATTATTTCAGGGTTTAATTGGGAGGGTGACTCCGGCATCTTAATCAGGCCCTGCTCATTAAAATTAGCTTCTTTTGATTAGTTTAATGGGCGACCACCTTGAGTGTTTCTTCAGAACTGCTCTTTGCTCGCTAAAACACATTTGTCGAACTCTCGACCTGTTCCTCGTTTACAGAGTTATAGACATTTTGTGTTCAGAACCAAATACTTGCACCGTTTTAAATGCTGTTTGAATGCATGCATGCAGGATGAAACCATAAACTTTTCAAACTGTGCATTATTATAGTATAGCCGCTTTAACTCAATGAGTTACATCTGGAAATTATTCATTTTAATTCAGTGTCAAATATTACCGAGCCAAACCGGAGTTATTATAGTTAACTAAAATTAAAACATTTTAAAAAGTTACTTAAAATAAATGTTAAATGAAAAAAATAGTATTAAACAAGGTTTTATATATATATATATGAAAATATGATAATTTATTTTGAGATACTAAAATAAACATGGTAATCATGGTAGCAACATGCTAGTAACCTGCTAATTAAGCTAATGACATGCTAGCGACATGCTAATAACTTGGTAATCATGCTAATAACATGCTAGTCACTTGCTTAGCATGCTAAGAACATGCTAGTCACTTGCTAATCCTGCTAGCAACATGCTAATCACTTGTTAATCATGCAAGTAACATGCTAGTAACATGCTTATCATGCTAGAAACATGCTAGTCACTTGCTAATTATGCTAATGACATGCTAGAAAAATGCTAGCGACATGCTAGTAACTTGCTAATCATGCTATCAACACGCTAGTTACTTTCTAATCATGCTAGGAACACGCTAGTCACTTGCTAATCATGTTAAGAAACATAGTAACATGCTAAGTGTGTTAGAAACATGCTATCTACCATGCTAGTCACTTGTAAATCATGCTAGTAACATTACATGCTAGTAACATTCTAATCATGCTTGCAACTTGCTAGTAACCTGGTAATTATGTTAATGACATTCTAGTATCATGCTAGAAACATGCTAGCGACATGCTAGTAACTTGGTTATCATCCTAGCGAGATGCTAGTCACTTGTTAATCATGCTAGGAAAATGCTAGTAACATGCTAATCATGCTAGAAACATGCTAGTGACATGTTAGTTGCCATCAAAGTAAAAACTTTTTAAACTTTTCAAACCTTTTCAAACTCTCTGGTCAGGCAACAACTTCTTAAAACTTTCAGGCTAGGCTTTCTCAAGCCAACCTAAAGTTTGTCTTAACTAACTTTTTTTGTCTAGTTTATTTTGATATACTGAAATAAATTTGTAACTTACATGAATTTTTACTGAAATAAAATAAAATAAAACACAAAGTTATTATTTCAAGTAGTTTCCAATGCAACATCTCATTTTCAATTAAAATAACTAAATTCAGAACTGAAATAAAATTTCTAAAAACTATACAGTCCAAAAAGAAAAAACTATATCACACACAAAAATTACTAAAACTTTAACTAAAATATTAAAATGAAATCGTTCAGTAGATAAATAAAAACTAAAAGTATCCCAGTGATACTAAAGCTGAAATAAAAATAAACATAAAGCACAACAAAATTACTAAAATGTAATACTTTAAAATAGAATACATTAAAAAAACGAAACAAAAAAAACACATTGCATTGTGGGAAACAAATTCCCACACAGTGTTCAAGCTGCATACAGGTCGTGTGTCACTTTTGATCGCATCTCTAATGCTGTTATTTTATCTTTGATTGGCAGGAAGCTGGCGAAGAAGCGCAAGGAGACTCTGAGCAGCACGAGACAGGAGATGACCGTGATGGTGAACTCAATGGACAAGAGCTACACGGAGCAGGGAACCAACTGTGATGAAGCGCTTTCATTCATGGACACACACAACCTCAACGGACGCTGTGAGGGAAACACACACACACACACACTCATTGTGATAAAGCAGCTGTCACAAACACTTGTCCTCACAGACGCTTCTGACGGATCTGACTGAGAGCGCTTTAATCGCAGACGCAGACACACAGACGCATGCTCTCCTGCAGACACGTCCTCAGATCGCCGTCTCTGCACACACACACACACACACAACAGAAACACGTGTTGCTGACAGCTGCACATCCATCGCAGAATACAAAGGGATATGAGCAGAATTAAACCTGTGTAATGTTTAAGAGCATTAGCATGTTTTGCACTGTGGCACGATTACACAGAGCTGTGTGCCAGTGTTATTTCAGCATTAGCTTTATATAAAAACATTCATTAAATTGTTTTTTTATCCAATTTAAATTCATTTAAATTGGATATTATTTCATATTTTGTTAAGTGATTTTATCATTTTTAATAGTTTTTTTATGCTACTATTTCAGAATTTATCTTCATTTACTTTAGTTTATTTGTTTAGTTTTTATTAATTTCTATTTAGTCATTTTAGTACTTCAACCTAATTATTTCCAGGCAATGGTTTGAATTTTTATTTAGTTTACTTATTTATTGCTAATTAGTACTGGGCATCGATTAATCGTGATTTATCGCGATTAATCGCATCCAAAATAACAGTTTTTTTTTTTTTTTGTTTACATAACATATGTTTGTGTACTGTGTACATTTATCATGCATATATAAATACAGCACTAATAATATTTAAATATTTCAAATATGGACTTTTTGTCGAGATAATTGATGGTTTTAGTTCCAGCACTAGTATTGTGTGTTTGTAAAGTGGTTTTTCTGTGCTGTTTGTCTCTGTGAAGCCGGATCTTCTCCGTGTTCTCTGACGGTGAAGACGAACACGCTGAGCAGCAGCATCCCAAACACATATTACCCAGGTAACACACACTCCACACGCGTGTGCATGCGCACAAACACGCTCCGACTGATTTACTGCAGACACAGCGCCTCGGAGCTTAAAATCAAGAAATAATTTTTCTGTTTGTTTATAAAAACAAGTCATTTAATCATGATTATAGTAAAAACAGTGAGGGAAATATCTTCTGACTCTGGTCATTGAGCTGGACAGTAGATCTTTGAGATAGAGCTCAGTTAGAGCTGTTCATTGAGACGGACTGATGGTTTGTGTGTTTCTCTGTGTGTGTGTGTGTGTGTGTGTGTGTGTGTTTCTCTCTCTCTCCAGACCCCTTCGTCCCCACAGCGATCTTAGGTGAGTCTCGTCTGTGTTCCTCCACATCATGTTGGTTTGATTTGGGTTGTTTTACAGCTTCTCATCAGCTCACCCGTCTGTCTGTCTGTCTGTCGCTTCTCTTCCTTTGGCTTCCACCTTCACTCCATCCCATCTGTGATGTCACTTCCTGTCTGACATCTCATTTGCATGCACAGACATGTGGACCGGATGTGGAGGAGTGGATGGATGATGCTGTAGCTAGAGTGATGTTAGTAAATCAATCCCCTGAATTCAGTCGGATTACACGTTTGAAGCCACGTTTGAAAACTCTAAAAAAAGCATTAACATTTATAAATCAATACGTTTTATCAAATTTGTATTAATTAAATTAAAATTATTATTTAATTAAATGTATTATTATTATTATTATTATTATTATTATACACATAACATTATTATTTAAATTATTTATATTCTTTTAATTATTTATATTATTTTATTCAAATGTGTATTCAAATAATATATTGTGTTAATTACTATTAATGCGTTTATTTTGTTTTTAATTTAAGTAATATTATTATTATTAATAATATATATATTATTAATCAAGTCAAATAATTAATCAATAAATTCATAATAAATATTGTTTAATAATAATATATATATATATATATATATATTTTTTTTTTTTTTTTTTTTTTTTTTTTTTTTGTTATGAAAGCTGTTTTTGTGAACACCAAGATACTTAGGAGTGCAAGTTTAAAAGTTTTAGGGTTTCTTAAAGTGTGGCGGACGATGATGATGTTACATTAGACTTGAAGAACTGATAAATGCAATAAAAGCACCTGGCGGATGTAAGTGTAAATGCATCCCTCTGTGGTTCTTCAGGTCAGTGCGGTTCCACTGATGCGGTTCATGAGCGAATGCTTTTCTGTGTAAATGTGGAGACGGTTCTGCCGGTGTCGATTTTCCCCTTGGGATGTTTTTGTGTAGTTTATGGAGGAGGACGGCTGGATCAGCGTTTCTGTTTTGTTCTCTACATCCACTCCGGTGTTTCTTTGCTTCTCTGCTATTCTCTCTAATGTTTCTTCTGCCTTTAGCAGCTCTTTCTGACCTACTTGTTTTTATTTTTCTTATTTTGCGGCTGTTTATTGGTTTGTTCTAAGATAAAATAGAATAATAAAGGAGGTTTTGTCTCATTTTCACGGCACCTCTACACCGCATTTATCTAAAGCGCTCCATACCCCTGAGTCGGCCCTCGCAAGGCCTGAGAATTTAATTGAAACATAATGTAATGAAAAATAAGAGCTCAGAGCGATGTATTAAATATGAATGACTCTAGGCTAACGGCACGTGTAAACGATCGCTCGAGCGGGAACAGGTTTACATTACACAATAAAACGGGGGAAAAACAGCAAAGCTTTACCTCCGGCACACAAGGGTTTATGGAGCAGGGAAGATGATGCTGATGTTCAACATGAGCAGAAGCACAATCAACTCAGCTGCTGCTTCAGCACTTCTCAACCGCTTATGCCTTAGGATGTAGATTTTACACTGGACATCAAGTATCTATTGTTCAAATGTCTTCAAATCAAGCACTGCCATTTCTTTGTTTGTTTGTTGCATTTATTATATTTAATATATTTAGCATTTTTGTTATTTAGCATTTTTGCTATTAATACATATTTCCATTTTTCTATTTTTTTATTATTATTATTATAATGTTTATCAAAATTTTTATAATTTTTATTAATTACTAATTATTTATTATTATTTGAATTGTAATTAATAATTTAATGCATTAATAATATTTCATTTTTTAAAATCATTTTATTCATTATTTTTAAATGTTTCATTTTATTTATTTATTTGCTGTAATTCTAATTTATAATTAAATGCATTTATTGTATTTCTATTTGTTTCTTTATCATCATTTTCTAGAGTTACATTTTTATATGTTTAATATTTAGGATTTTATTATCATTTTTATAAATGTTTAATATTTTTTACCATTTTTTTATTTTTAATTTTAACTAATAGTTTTTTTTTTTTTTTTTACAATTTATAGCAATAATAAAATTATTTATGTAGTTAGTTATTTTTATTATATTTTTTAATTATCTTCATTTTAAATTCTAATTAAATGCATTTATTGTCTTGAAGCCAGTAATACAATGCACAAAGCACATTGAGTTCAGCAAATATCATCTTAATCCCCATTAAAGTTGTATTTTTGTTTATCATTTTTAAGGGTGAGGTCATGTAATTTGACAAATGATTGGTCTCCGTGTGACCTTTGACCTCAGCACACTCAATCCAGGCAGCTGCTCTGTAGATCTCCATGAAGCGACTGCAATGTTCATCAGTTTTATTTGCATTTCTTCTTTTGTTTTGAAACCCATTTTTCTCCTTCATTGTGATTTGAGTCCCATAACACCCGGATCCCCGATCGCCCTGCGACTGATCAGAGCTCTGCTAGTTCTCTTTGGTGTATTTGTTGCTTATACCCTGTCTCCTCTCTCTCTCTCTCTTCTCTCTGGCTGTCTCTCGCTCTCTCTCTGTCTCTCGTTTAACCTCTAATGTATCTGCTTAAAAAGTCCCCATTAATGGTAAGTTCATCAGCGTGACAGAGGTTGTGTGTTTCATTAGTGTCCCATTCCTCTCCCTCCATTGGCTTTACAGCATCACTAGTCCACCTCATCTTCATCATCATCCTCCTCCCGTGTTCATCTTCATCGTGTTTCTGCTCTTTGATTTGGCTTGTTGTGCTTTGGCCCGTGTGGCTCTGAACATCCATCATCACACGCTCGATTATCCGCTCATGCTTTGCTGTTGATTGACAGCACCCAGGCCTCATGGCAGATCTCAGATCAGGGTCGAAACAGACAGACAGGCCGATTCTAGCTGTGTTTCTTTGAAGTTTTATCACGTGATATTTCACAAAGGAATGAACGAGCGGGGCAGTCAATCGATTCCCTCCCTCCACATCCACTCATCCACCCTTCCTGCAACGTCGTGTCATGATCATCCATCGCCAATGAATGGGAAACCAATCAAGCGCTTTCTTTTACACTGATTGATTAACTGAAAAAATTCAGGCAATTAAGGCAAAGACACTACAGGAGAAACATTGCACTGCTCAAAACACACAAGCGTTTACATTATTGCACTTTATATATTGTCATCTGTAGATTTTAGTTACAATACATATATTTAAAAGTTTTAATCTCCAATTCACCTGCTCTAACATTCACCAAAACTTAGAGTTTTATTCCTCTCTATATTCTGAAGATTTTTCCTGAGGGGTTTGTTCATATATCATTCACACTGATTAATACAACAATTTACTCCTAAAAACATGGTAAAAATGCACATTTTTAAAGGCAATTAGCTTGTTTCTTCACTGCAGCAGCACTTACATTCACCAAAACTTAGGGTTTTATTTATATCTACATTCTGAAGGTTTTTACCAAGGGGTTTGTTCATATATCATTCACACTGATTAATACAACAATTTACTCCTAAAAACGTGGTAAAAATGCACATTTTTAAAGGCAATTAGCTTGTTTCTTCACTGCAGCAGCACTTACATTCACCAAAACTTAGGGTTTTATTTATATCTACATTCTGAAGGTTTTTACCAAGGGGTTTGTTCATATATCATTCACACTGATTAATACAACAATTTACTCCTAAAAACGTGGTAAAATGCACATTTTTAAAGGCAATTAGCTTGTTTCTCCACTGCAGCAGCACTTACATTCACCAAAACTTAGTTTTATTCACCTCTATATTCTGAAGATTTTTCCTGAGGGGTTTGTTCATATATCATTCACACTGATTAATACAACAATTTACTCCTAAAAACGTGGTAAAAATGCACATTTTTAAAGGCAATTAGCTTGTTTCTCCACTGCAGCAGCACTTACATTCACCAAAACTTAGAGTTTTATTCCTCTCTATATTCTGAAGGTTTTTACCAAGGGGTTTGTTCATATATCATTCACAATGATTTATATATCATTTTAGTCCTAAAAACAAGGTAAAAATGCATATCTTTAAAGACGGTGAGGTTTTATCTCCACTTCAGTAATACTTGCACATTCCAAAACTTAGAGTTTTATTAATATCTTTATTCTCAAGGTTTTTACTGAGGGGTTTGTTCATTATTATTCACCCTGAGTTATACAACATTTCAGTCCTAAAAACAAGGTAGAAATGCATATCTTTAACGTTGGTGAGGTTTTATCTCCATTTCAGTAACACTTGCACATTCCAAAACTTAGAGTTTTATTCCTATCTATATTCTAAGGGGTTTTAGTGAGGGGGTTTGTTTATTTACCAATTACACTGATTTATACAACATTTAATTCCTATAAAACATGGCGAAAATGTATTATTTTCTGTCTGTTGACAGTATTTTCTGATTTATGTAGTGATAAGATGAGAAATCCAAAAATCATTTGAGATAAAAAAAACTTTATCTCTATTAAGTCAACCAAATCAAACAATAATTTTCATCCTGGCTTTATCTATTGTTCAGATTTATGTTCTGGAAATGTATGCAAATTAAAGAATATAAAATAATAATAACATCATAAAATAAAAACTACAACAACAAAAAAACAATATTGGAACTAACAAAAATGTGAAAGCACTACAAAATTACAAAAACTTTAAAGTTACCATGAAAGCAGAAAACATAAAAATTAAGTCTGATTCAAAATACTACCAAAAACTATACAAGTATCTCTTAAAAAAATAATGCCTTAAAAACAATGCTTTGGTGATAATTATTAACTACATTTCTGTCCTTTTCACCTGAAGTGTCTTGCCTTACTTATACAAAAAGAAAAGTTTATCCAAAAATGTACATTTTGTCTTTATTTGCTTACTCTCATGTTGTTCCAAACCTCAAAGATGTTAATTTTCTGTTATGTTTCTGGATTTACACTGAATAACTGCTTAAATTTCAGTCTGTCTCTTACATAGAGCATCATATCCCTGCTGAAAAAAAGGGCTAAAACCATTCCAAGCTGGTTGGCTGGTTTAGCAGGCTGGTGGGTTGGAGGATTGGAAGACCAGCTTAAGCCAGCTACATCCAGTTTAGGCTGAGTTTCAGAGGCTAGGGTTATATGAATGTTTTTTTTTTTCACATAATTTTTTTTTATAAATAAAACTATATAAACTTACATTGATTATTTCAAAAATTTGTATTATAATATATATATATAAAATATTTGTATATTATTAGTTTTCATATTATAATATTATATTATGTATTTATATTATAAACATAATTTCACATTGAAATCACAGCATGCAGGTTTGGAATAATGTGAGTCTGAATAAATAATGGCGCATTTTTATTTTTAGTAAAGTATTCTTTTGATTATTGATTTTGTACATTTAAATTTGTTAGGGTCTGTTTGCGAAGTCATGTGACTGAAGTCACTGTAAAAGGAAGCGTAAGTGTTACTGTAAGCATGACTTGTTTCACCGCCACAATGTCATTGCATATATTTTCTGTCCTGTGTTGCAGACGAGACTCAAACCCTGACCAGTGACACCAGCAGCCTTGTGCAGTCTCACACGCACACACACTCTTCACACACACACTCGCTGTGCAAGCGCGAGGCCGTGGACGTGCCGTACCAGACGGGCCAGCTGCATCCCGCCATCCGTGTGGCCGACCTTCTGCAGCACATCACGCAGATGAAATGCGCCGAGGGCTACGGCTTCAAAGAGGAGTATGAGGTAAGAGCTCATCGATCCTGTCATCCTCACTGCCGCTCATTCCTGATTATGTCATTCATCATGATGATGATGGTGAAGATGAGTGTGTTTCTCTTTGTTCTGTTGAGTCAGTTTGTTAGTCTGAGAGTGTGTTCACATCAGCTGCTGCTGCACAAGAGTCACACATATTTACTGCACGTTTTCCAAATGGGGACATTCTATAGACTTCTGCTGTACTGTAATCAAATCATTTTTACATATCTTATTTTTCTGTAATTTTTACAGTTCAGGACATACTCGATTTAGCTCACCTCTATTTGTCTCCAAAATATGGTTAAATCTGCACACACACACACACACGCACACACACACACCCACACACACAGAATTGCAGTAATGCAGCATGATTGACACTATATCAGTTCCTCTCAACCAGGGGCCGGGGCCCACAATGAGGTCTCCTAAATTAATATATTTTATTTATAAAATTTATTTTATTTACATTCAAGAATGTAATTTTTTAACCTTTTGGAATCAAAATATGAGTCATGGTTAAAATTAAAGAATTAAAAATTAAATTCAGTTCCATCTAAAATCTATGCTAAAACGTATATTTCTTTTTAAAACATTTCCCCTTCTATAACTTTTTTTGTTCATGAAAGCATGTCTTTAAACATATGGAATCACAAAATGAATCATGGTTAAAATAATAACGTAATACAATTTTTAAAATATAACTTTATTAAAAAGCAGAGAGCGAGAGAGAGAGAGAGAGAGTAAAATTCTTAAAATGTTTGTAGTTACAAAATAAAAAAAATCTAAGTTTATAAAAATGCTAAGAGAACACGATCAATGTATATTTTTTTGTCCCCCTTAATAACTGTTTTTTAAGAATGTAAAGTTCCTGAAACATCTAGAATCACAAAATCATGGTAATAAATAAATAAAATAAAACCTTACAGAAGAAACACTGCTGGTGATATATTAGCATATATATAAGAGAGCTTTCATGTATTGTGTGGGACAGGGTCAAAGAGGTTGAGAAGCACTGATCTTCATCATCATCCTCATCATCCTCATTCACTCCTGTCACGTCTCTCCTGGTTCTCCCATCACCTCCTCTCTCCTCTCTCCTGGTTCTCCCATCGCCTTTTCTCTCGTCTCTCCTGGTCCTCCCATCGCCTCTTCTCTTGTCTCTCCTGATTCTCCCATCACCTCCTCTCTCTTCTCCCCTGGTTCTCCCATCACCTCCTCTCTCATCTCCCCTGGTTCTCCCATCCCCTCCTCTCTCTTCTCCCCTGGTTCTCCCATCACCTCCTCTCTCATCTCCCCTGGTCCTCCCATCACCTCATCTCTCCTGGTCCTCCCATCCCCTCCTCTCTCGTCTCCCCTGGTTCTCCCATCACCTCCTCTCTCGTCTCCCCTGGTTCTCCCATCACCTCCTCTCACCTGGTCCTCCCATCCCATCCCCTACTCTCTCATCTCCCCTGGTTCTCCCATCACCTCCTCTCTCGTCTCCCCTGGTTCTCCCATCCCCTCCTCTCTCTTCTCCCCTGGTTCTCCCATCACCTCCTCTCTCATCTCCCCTGGTCCTCCCATCACCTCATCTCTCCTGGTCCTCCCATCCCCTCCTCTCTCGTCTCCCCTGGTTCTCCCATCACCTCCTCTCTCGTCTCCCCTGGTTCTCCCATCACCTCCTCTCACCTGGTCCTCCCATCCCATCCCCTACTCTCTCATCTCCCCTGGTTCTCCCATCACCTCCTCTCTCATCTCCCCTGGTTCTCCCATCCCCTCCTCTCTCTTCTCCCCTGGTTCTCCCATCACCTCCTCTCTCATCTCCCCTGGTCCTCCCATCACCTCATCTCTCCTGGTCCTCCCATCCCCTCCTCTCTCGTCTCCCCTGGTTCTCCCATCACCTCCTCTCTCGTCTCCCCTGGTTCTCCCATCACCTCCTCTCACCTGGTCCTCCCATCCCATCCCCTACTCTCTCATCTCCCCTGGTTCTCCCATCACCTCCTCTCTCGTCTCCCCTGGTTCTCCCATCGCCTCCTCTCTCTCATCTCCCCTGGTTCACCCGTCGCCTCCTCTCTTCTCTCTCCTGGTTCTCCCATCACCTCCTCTCTCCTCTCCCCTGGTTCTCCCATCACCTCATCTCTCCTGGTCCTCCCATCCCCTCCTCTCTCCTCTCCCCTGGTCCTCCCATCCCCTCCTCTCTCCTCTCCCCTGGTCCTCCCATCCCCTCCTCTCTCCTCTCCCCTGGTTCTCCCATCACCTCATCTCTCCTGGTCCTCCCATCCCCTCCTCTCTCCTCTCCCCTGGTCCTCCCATCCCCTCCTCTCTCGTCTCTCCTGGTTCTCCCATCCCCTCCTCTCTCCTCTCCCCTGGTTCTCCCATCACCTCCTCTCTCGTCTCTCCTGGTCCTCCCATCCCCTCCTCTCTCATCTCCCCTGGTTCTCCCATCGCCTCCTCTCTCTCATCTCCCCTGGTTCACCCATCCCCTCCTCTCTCCTCTCCCCTGGTTCTCCCATCGCCTCCTCTCTCCTCTCCCCTGGTTCTCCCATCGCCTCCTCTCTCATCTCCCCTGGTTCTCCCATCGCCTCCTCTCACATCTCCCCTGGTTCTCCCATCGCCTCCTCTCTCGTCTCTCCTGGTTCTCCCATCCCCTCCTCTCTCCTCTCCCCTGGTCCTCCCATCCCCTCCTCTCTCCTCTCCCCTGGATCTCCCATCACCTCCTCTCTCCTCTCCCCTGGTCCTCCCATCCCCTCCTCTCTCCTCTCCCCTGGATCTCCCATCGCCTCCTCTCTCCTCTCCCCTGGTTCTCCCATCGCCTCCTCTCTCATCTCCCCTGGTTCTCCCATCACCTCCTCTCACATCTCCCCTGGTTCTCCCATCAACCCCTCTCCTATCCTCCATCTCCAGTCAGGTTCTCTCTGCTGTATTATAGATGAAGATGTCAGGCACACAGTGACAAAAACACACCTGGCCTTTGTGAAGCCTCCAGGGTTCATATAATGACTTGTGTGTGTGTGTGTCTGTGTGTGCATGCGTGTGTGGGTGTGTGGATTGTGTTATTGTTGACTTACACACTGTGTCTCTCTCTTCTGGTTCTGTTGGTTCTCTTTGGAGCAGATCAATGAGGTAAGATCAAACTTCGTTTGGTTCTTTTGTAACTGAGAGACACTGATGATGATGATGTTGATAATGAAGACTGTGATTTGTGTGAAAGCATTTGATGGACATATCCGAACATGGCTGGACTGTGTTTGTGTGTGTGTGTGTGTGTGTGTGTATTTCTCCTGGTCATATGACTCACATCCAGCATAATGAGAGTCACTGGACTGAAGATTCTCTCTGTCTGTGTGTGTGTGTGTGTGTGTGTGTGTGTGTGTGTGTGTTTTCATCTGCTCACCTCCCTTCACAAATTATGAGAGATTCTAAGGCTCTTCATTTTCATTTTGCTAAAATCACGTTCATTCCTCTGCACAAACTCAGAGTGGTGATTACTGACGGCTATTAAGCGTCTGAATTGACCTTTTGACCCCGAGACTCCCATCATCCAAAACAATATCTCAAGAGAAAGTTTTACTTTCAAGACATTTTTAGTTTCTTTTCCAGGAGTTTTAAGAGCTGAATGTTCTGCAGTGTTCCTGCTGTTTTTAACCTGTCAGTCTGCAAAATTTTCCAGTCAGTCATGATTTACTGGATCAGGGTTTTTACAAACACTTTTACTTGCAATTTCTATCCAATAAAATACCTTAGCATGTGGAATAACTTGGAAAATGTATATTTGTAAAAAATTATTTATATTCAGTTTAAGATTTTTTTTTATTTCCATGACTTTTTCTCATACTGTTTATCCAGGTTCCCCAAGAATCCTGTTTCTTCAATGAAAAATATAGTGCGATTGTTATGGGTTTTAATTAATATATGAAGTGGCTTGATTTTTAATTGTTTTCGCTTATATTTAAAGCTTGTTTTGTTTGAAATAATTTGAAATCAGTTTCAGTTGAAACTTCTGGAATCACAAAATTAAATTAAATTAACTTAAATTAACAACTTTAAAGTAAATTAGATTAAATTAAATTAACACAAGATAAAGTTGCAGTTTGAACTTATATTTCTTTTTTTAAGAATGTACAATTCTTGAAGCATCTGAAATCACAAAATTAATCATGGTTAATAAAATTATAAAATATATAAATTTATGATGTTCTTAATCTTAAAATGGTCAAATATTAGTGATTTGTTATGGAATATGTTGGACTCTTATAGAAATAGGTTAAAGTGTATAAAGTGTAGTCTCACAGGAGTTTTCTGATTGAACATTTTGGTCTGTGATGTTTTTCAAGATCTTCAGCTTCAGCATTTTTTTTTTATCATAAATCCAGCAGTTGAACGATTGAAAAATGAAAATAAAACACATAAAGTGATGAAGTTGAGGTTCTAAAGTGCCAATCATGCTGATGATCTGGGTTAGATGTGAGCGATCATTAGTTAAGTTTTCTGGCATGAATTAATGATGGGAATGCAGATGAATCATTGGTCTCTGAGGAGTCACATGGTCAAAGCAAGTGTCGTCAGTCATCTGCTCGAATCGATGTCAAACTGCTCTTCATCTTCATAACATTAAATAACCGTTTGATTCCAAAGAGAAGAACAAAGGAGCTCGTCTCATTAGGAGATCTTTCCATTGTGTTCTGAATATTAAAGTTATAGAGGGAGAAAAACAACTAGATCTGTAGAACGTTTCCATTCAGTAAAACACAGTCTGAGCACACAGTTGAACATTAATTCTTCATGTTGATGCTCGATTATAATCAAATGTTGAAAAAAAAAACATATAGTTGCCAAGGCAACATTCCCCATAAATGAAAATAAATGATAATTAATGAATTTATGAACTGTAACTAAAATTAAAGTAAAAAATTCAATTTATACTAACAAAAACTATAATACTACAGACATAATAGTGACATAAAGTGTTTGTTTTAAAAGGTCGCTGCTCTTCAGCTGATGTGGTGTTCATTCACATTGTTTCTAGATTATTGTGTAGAGTGATCAGATGCATTTAAAATAATTGCTAAAAGCTTCATTGGCCAAAGAAATTTACTTTTCACAATAAATAAATACATTTCAGTGTTTTTTGATATTTGTGTGTATGTGTGTGTGTGTATTTGCTGATAAAAGCCTTTAAAACTACCATTATTCATTATACATCTTATCATTGTTTTTCAGTATACCATGGAAACATTGAAAATTAAGCTAATAAATACTGAACCAGCAAGCTTTGCAAAGCACAACATTTATGTCTCTGCCAAAACTTCCATCAGATGCTCTTCATCCCACCATCATCAGATACGACACTCATTTCCACCTCATGATATCTGTCTCACCTGTGTGGGTGAGTGTGTGAGTGAGTGTGTGAGTGAGTGAGTGTGAGTGTGAGTGAGAGAGTGAGTGTGAGGGAGAGTGAGTGGTTGAGTGAGTGAGGGTGAGTGAGTGTGTGAGTGTGAGAGTGAGTGTGAGAGTGAGTGAGTGAGTGTGAGTGAGTGAGTGTGAGTGAGTGAGTGTGTTTGTGAGTGAGTGAGAGAGTGAGTGTGAGTGTGTTTAAGTGAGTGAGAGTGAGAGTGAGTGAGTGAGTCTGTGTCTGAGTGTGAGTGAGAGAGTGAGTGAGTGAGAGTGAGTGTGTGTGAGTGAGTGAGTGAGTGTGTGAGTGTGTGTGTGTGAGTGAGTGAGAGTGAGTGTGAGTGTTTGAGTGAGTGTGAGAGTGAGTGAGTGAGTGAGAGTGAGAGTGAGTGGGTGAGTGAGTGAAGGTGAGTGTGTGAGTGAGTGAGTGTGAGTGAGAGTGAGTGGGTGAGTGAGTGAGTGTGAGTGAGTAAGAGTGAGTGCTTGAGAGTGAGTGTGTGAGAGTGAGTGAGTGAGTGAGTCTGAGTGAGTGTGTGAGTGAGTGTTAGTGTGAGAGTGAGTGAGAGTGAGTGGGTGAGTGAGTGAGGGTGAGTGAGTTTGAGTGAGTGCGTGAGAGTGAGTGCGTGAGTGAGAGTGAGTGAGTGAGTCTGTGTGAGTGTGAGTGAGTGAGTGTGAGTGTGTGTGTGTTCATCCAGATCAGCTTTTTAAATCAGTTTTTTGTCTTGTTTTTCAGTAAAAACTGAAGTTTCTTGAGAAGCTGTTGTTTAAGCAGAGGTTAAACTGAATGTAATGTAATTTTTTTAAGAATGGGTAAGAATTCTTTTTAATGGAAAACAAGGCGAAATATCGCAGTGATTGTTTTTCCTTCAGTTTCTTTAGTTAACGTCGAGCAGCGCTGCACCGCTGGGATTCGTGCTCTTTATGACGAGGTTTTTGATTCTCAGATGAGACGTGTCTGTTTCACCTGTGTGTGAAGGATGGATGGCTCCGAGAGGAACAGTTGTGTGTGTTAGCTGCTCTGACCTCGCCCCGTTGTCCTCGGCGTACAGGACTGAAGCAGATGTGGAGCTGGACTGATGTGGTTTCTGCTGTCTCTCATGTGTCTCTGTCTCTCTGTGTGTTTCTGTCTCCTCAGAGCTTCTTCGAGGGTCAGTCTGCACCCTGGGATTCAGCCAAGAAAGACGAGAACCGCATGAAGAACCGCTACGGGAACATCATTGCATGTGTGTATCAGTCAGTGTTCTTCATCATGCGATGCCTTTCTGCCGTTTGACTGTTCTGCTATTCATGATTCTATCATTGCTTATGTCAAATCAACTTTTATGTGTAATATAAAAGAATATAAAGTATATCAAATATCCTTTGGATTTCTTTTAAAGCAGCTGGATCTCAAAAATACAAGCATTAAATTATTATGAAATACAGATCAATAGTATTACACTGTTAATTCTTTATTGATAAATTTTTTTATAGTTTGAATAATTAAATAAACAAAAAAACAAAGAAACCTGGATGTAATTTAAAGCAGCTGTATCTAAAAAAAATATTATTATATTGTTAGTTTTATTATTATTTTTATATATTTTATATATTATTTATTTTTATTTTATTTTTCTCAAATGCTCTAATGTAGCCCAATCAACAATATATCATATATACTGGTCATATGTATTACTAAATATAAAAACTGAACTATTATATCGGTTGAGATCTGTGGGGTTGTGAGAATCTCTAGATTAGTTGATTTTGCGTATCGTGTGTGTGAGAGACATTTACACAGATATACACAGCATTTAGAGTGTAATCATGTCAGAGACGCTGACGTCCGTCTGTGTGTGTGTGTGTGTGTGTGTGTGTGTCTACAGATGATCACTCACGCGTGCGGCTGCAGAATCTGGACGGCGAGCAGAACTCTGATTATATTAATGCTAATTATGTTGATGTGAGTACAGAAGCAGCATTGACCTTCTCACAAAGGTCACCACACACACACACACAGACACACATCTAGCCACACTCACATTATATCAAGAGCACAAGCACACACACTCACACACACACCAACTGAGTCTGGTTTCTCCTGACGAGTCTTCAACAGATAAACTGATGATGATGACATCACTGAATCAGCAATAAACTGAGTTTAGCTGAAAATTACATGTTTTTTTTTATTTTCCTCTTGCATTATTGACTAAATATTTTCCTGTTTAACACTGTAAAGCTGCTTTGATACAATCAGTACTTTATAAATCAAAATAACATTGTCAGTCAAATCGTCTTCCTATTATTACAATCTCAACTTCTTGTGTCACCACCAATTCAGATGTTCAGATTCACAGAATCAGCTTTACTGACCCTTATACACACACACACACACACACACACACTCAGGTGAGACAGATATCATGAGGTGGAAATGAGTGTCGTATCTGATGATGGTGGGATGAAGAGCATCTGATGGAAGTTGATGAAGTGATGATGTGATGTGATGGTCTGTGTGTGTTTCAGGGCTATCACCGGCCGAATCACTACATCGCTACACAAGGTGAGAGCCTGACATCATTTCCTCTGTGAGTGTGTGTGTGTGTGTGTGTGTGTGTGCGCGTGTGTATGTCTGTCTAGAGGCAGATGCCCAAAGTCCACTGGGTCTTATTTGGTTAGATTGAGTGTGTGTGTGTGTGTGTGTGTGTGTGTGTGTGTTGAGCTGCCCTTCACGTCTCCGGAGCGATTAATCAGGTCTGGCTGTGATGTGTGGCACACGAGTGGCATATTAAATAAATGGATTAACAGAGGTGCGTTTGTCACTCGTCTAATCTGGCCTGCCGAGGGCCAGCGGTGGCAGCAGAGACACACTCAGGGGTTAAAGCTGATGGATGTGTGCGTGTGTGTCTGTCTGTCTGTCTGTGTGTGTGTGTGTGTGTGTGTGTGTGTCTGTCTGTCTGTCTGTCTCTGTGTGTGTGTGTGTGTCTGTCTGTCTGTCTCTCTCTGTGTGTGTGTGTGTGTGTGTGTGTGTGTGTGTGTTAGGTCTCTAAAGCAGATTCAATCTGCCGGTGTGATGTGGGGAGTTGCATAATTAACTGTTTATTAGAGCATTGCATGCTGCTCTCCTCTGTGTCTCAATTAAAGCACACTTATACACACACACACACACACACACACACACACACACACGAGAGCCCAGCGCGTTTCGTTGCATACTAACACATCCATCTCACTCTCTTCAAATATCTTCAAAGGGCTTTATTGCCACAACTGTTTTACAAACAAAATCAGCAAACCACTTTAAAGATGTACAATCATATTTTAGATCATTTATTTTCAAATATATTTTATGTACTGTAGTTTAGATGTGTTTTAATATATGAACTATTCATCTCAGATGTGTCGAGGCTTATGCTTTTAATTTATTTAAACATTTATTCAAAATCTAAACACTACCTGTTATAAGATTATACGTTTTGTGTTGGTAATTTTATTAATATTTTTTTAAAGAAGTCTCTTCTGCTCAAGGCTGCATTTATTTGATAAAAAACACAGTTAAAAAATATGAAATATTATTCCAGTGTAAATCATCAGTTTTCAGTGTGAATCTGTGTTAAAGTGTAATTTATTTCTGTGATGCTCCGCTGTATTTTCAGCATCATTCCTCCAGTCTTCAGTGTCACATGATCTTCAGAAATCAGAATAATATGATGATTTACTGCTCAAGAAACATTTCTGATTATTATCAGTGTTGAACACTGTTCTGCTGATCAATATTTCTGTGGAAACTGTGATGCATTTAATTTTTCAGGATTCACAGATGAACAGAAAGTTCAAAAGAGCAGCGTTTATTTGAAATAGAAATCTTTTCTTACATTATAAATGTCTTGACTGTCACTTTTGATCAATTTAATGCATACTTAATGATTAAAAGTAGTGGTTTCTTTGAAAACTGTTCATTATTTACATTTATATGATTAAAATAAATTAAATTACTTATATAGTCATATATAATATGTGGACATTATCTATTCAGATGTGCAATTTCTATATATATATACATACATGCAGCTTCAGATAGATGTCTCAGTGGCGCCTGAGGCATTCGCTCGTCTTCCTCTTCTCTAATTCCCTCTGTCTCTCTGTCACTCCATCATTAAACGTGTTGCATCTTTAAATGTGAGGCAGTAACAGCTTTAACGAATGCAGG
Source organism: Carassius gibelio (assembly GCF_023724105.1). Lineage (NCBI taxonomy): Eukaryota > Metazoa > Chordata > Actinopteri > Cypriniformes > Cyprinidae > Carassius > Carassius gibelio. The sequence goes on from NC_068372.1 coordinate 30,852,989, forward strand.
GCGTCAGACTGATTTCATAAAGGACTTCAGGATGGGTTTATGAGCCGACAGGAGCTGGACTTCAGCATCAGGATTCTCTGAGAGCTGCAGCGATACATAATTCATCATCTTCTCTCTGAGCTTGACACGAGAGACAGACAGACAGGAGTGAAGCGTGGGAACAGAAGCGGTCCTGAGACGGAGCCCTGGGGTCGAGGTGTGAGACGTACCGGGAGAAACCCAGGGCTGATGGGAAATTTTTACCTCTGTGCGCTTGTAAGAGAATAATGTATGAAGACTGTCACTGTCAAGAGATCTGACCGGATAAAAGACCATCACTTTAGCCAATGAGAAGAAACGATTCCTCTTCTGCTGCAGGAGAGAGACTCAACTAATGAAAGAGTTCTGCCGAAAAACAGCTTTCTGTCATCCTTTACTCAAAATTACTTCAACTTGTACTAATATAATGAAAAGAAATATATATATAGAAATCAGGAAGATCAGAATCAGAATGTATAGTTCGTGCATTAAAAATATATCCGTCAAAACCAACACAATGCATTCAGAACAGAAAACAGAAAATGGAGACGCCACACATTTCAAATCATTTTGTTTTTAAGAAGCATTTCAACATTGCATTGAATACTGATGTTCATTTTTATTTGATTTATCACTCAGTGGGTTATTGATCCATGTATTAATGTGTCTTTGGAAGAATTTTGTCCTTCAAATGCATTTAAATGCACAAATTCGTGTTATTTCTGATTTACTATATAGGTAATGCCCTTCTTTCCTTCTTTTCGGAAAGCGGTGGCTTAGTCCAAACATCTGGAAGTATTAGCTTTCTCTTAAATATAATAACATGTTATTGTTATGGGGATTTGAAAAGATCTATTATAAACTAATAACTATTTATTTCTTAGCCAGCGGCAAGTATTCAGTAAAGCGACTGATTTCCCATGAGTGTGTTTTATCGATATTTTGGGTTCTTGACGAACGTGATAAAATGCACAATCTGTTTTTGATAATGGATTATTATAAAACATGCTGGAGATGATCAAAATCCTTTCTGTGAAATGAGTGTACATTCAGCTGTAGCTAATTTGTAGACTTTTGTAAATCAAGTTTTTCATCGTGAAAGGAGTGGTTTTGATGCACAAAAAAGTTTTTATTGTATCTCATTACAAAAATCTTTTAATTAATCCCATGAAAATGCACATCCTGTCATACATAATAGTGAAAAATCACTTTTTAAAACTTCAAAAACTTAAATTCAAACGTGCACACATACACACACACACACACACACACACTCAAACAGAGACTAAATAAATGTACAAAGATCAACAGCCGTCAAATCTAACAAAGAACAAAAAAACAGTATAAAGGTTTCTTAGAAGGGTTTTTAAAAGTGGCAAATAAATGAACAGAATGCAATTTTTTGGGTGAGCTCACACCTTAATGAGATTTGACGTGTGTGTGTGTGTGTGAGAGAGAGGGAGAGAGAGAGAGAGGGAGAGTGAGTGTGAGAATGTGATGTTCTGTGTGTGTGTGTGTGTGTGTGTGTGCGTGATGTTCTCTGCTGAGGTTTGGAGCTGCAGCTGTCAGTCCAGTTGAGCTTCACACACACACACACACACACACTCTCTCTCTCTCTCTGGCAGTAAGTGCAGCTCTGGACTCTCTGCAGCAGCTTGAGCTCACAGTTATTAGATCAGTGTAAGAAAACCTGCAAAAAGCAGTAAATCATCAGTAACTCTCCCTCGTTCATTAGTGTGGTTCAGTCCTCACTGTAGTGCTGATAGTGATGTGATAAACCGCTAGTCCTGAGCACTAGTGCAGCGCTCGTGCTCCAGTCGTGAACCATTCCTCAAATCAAGCGTCTGATACACAACCCTAGCATCCATCCAGAGCACTATGGAGTCAATATAATGCCGTATATATACGCAAAAAAAAATATAAAGTTTTGTAAAAGAAAATGAAGTGTAACAAAACATAAATAAATAAAAAAACAACATTTTGGGGTGGAGTCAAGCGAATAAAAAGAAACGATCCACTCGCAAGCCTCTTCTCATCAGGACCTGGATCAGTGAGCTGCGTCTCGCACCGATGATGTCACTTCCAGGGAGGCATGTTGTACACGCCCCCGTCCCTTGGCTCCGCCTCCACGTCAAAACAGTGCCACAGAGCGAGAAACGCAGAAAAATGAATCGCAAAGGGAAAACAGTATCGCAAGCTCAAACTAGACTGACACGCAAAATAAAAGCAGCGTTGCAAATACATGAATAGATATGACCATATTGCAAAATCTTGCTTTCGCGCTGTTTTTTTTTTTTTTTTTTGCAACACTTAATTTTTTCTTTGTTTACTTTTGCAATTCTTTATTTTTGTTTGCAAAAAGCTAAATTATTTTCCACAATACTTTAATTTTTGTTTTCAAAACCTTATTTCATTTTGCAACACTTAATTTTTTGCGTATATATATACGGCATTATATTGACTCCATAGAGCACCTTAGCAACCACATAACAACGCACTGACAGTCTCAGCAGGTGGAGCAGCGGTCTCCTCTGGATTTATTGCTCTGTTTTGATGTTTAGTGACTATAGTTTTAGTAAAAGCAGGTGAGCAATGCTGCAGTGTGTGTGTGTGTGTGTGTTGCAAACATGTAATATTAATGAGCATACAGCGACTTACTGTCTATCGGTCTGTTTTATATTATGCTGTTATTGGAGATTTCAGCAGCTCTCTCTCTAACACACACACACACTCACACACACACATCAGATGAGAAATGGTGGGTTTCCAGAAATGACTGTCAGCAGCTCTTGACAGCTGAAGTTTGTGATACGGGATGTGTGTGCAGTTTTTACCCCTTTTTGGCAGAATCTTCAGACTTCAGCATAAAGTTTCTTCTTGTTTTTTTTCCCTCTCTCTCTTATTTTTTGCTGAAACTTCTCCAATAAGTTCAGTAGCACATTTGTTTTCCTGGTAATGTGCCGTTGAAGATATTCTGGGAATGAAGCACCAGGTGCGCGTCAGTCTTGACTTTGAGCTCGACCGTCATCGAGTGTTTGCGGTGCTTTCTCGTGTGAAAGACTCTTGATTGGAGCGAGAGAAGCTCCCTGCTGTTACTGCTTCACATTAGTGCTTTTAGTTTTTGGCATCAGTCTGATTTGGCCAATATTAAGATCGGATAATATCAGGTCTTTATTTTAACTTTTATTTTTCTGTGTACTGCATATTCCTGCATGTTTCCTAAAAGATTATTAAAATCATTAAAGCTAAGTAGATGAAAGCTAAGTTAAGATTTTAACAGATTTAGCTGTAACTTACATCTTTTCACCAGTGTTGCAGGTTATGAAATCTGCAATGTTTTGGTTTAAATCAACTGTCTTGACAAATTTGATTAATATTGGTAATGATTCAAATTACTTATATTGAGGTTTAAGATTTTAGTTATTGGTAGTTTAACCAGAAAGTCATTGAAAACCATGTTTTAATACTTATTTACATTATACTTAAATAGATAGAGTGCTGCTAAGACATAAATTTATATCTTGCTTGACATGTAAGATATATTGGGGGAAAAAATATTTAAAAAATATATATTATAATTAGAATTTAGTAATAATTTGACTTTATATATATATATATATATATATCCTGTATTAACAAAAAAACAATATTTTGTTGCATTTGGTAATTTTTATCAGTTTTTAATGTAAGTTTTTTATGTTGAATTTAAAGATTAATTTTTTTGGAAAATGTTTTATTAAGAAAATTATTAAGATTAATATTTCGAGAAATCCTTTTTTTTTTTTTTTTTTTTTTTTTTTTACATTGTAGTTTTTAAGTATATTTAAATTTTGCCAACTAGCTAACGATAATATAAGTTTACATTTTTTTTTATATTTTTATTTGAGTAAATGTGTATTTTGTTTCAAGTCGGAAGATGTTTTTACAGTTTTAGATTTAGTTAATAATGAGGGAATCATTTTAACCCTGTAATGTTGCCCGTTTTGTTTGAGCTCATTTTGAAGAATATAATTCTGTTCTGTAAGATCCAATCAATTAAAAGAGACCAAAAGTTCAAAGCACTATTTGATACGTGTTGATCAGTGGGTGGCGCTGTGGAGCAGATCCGGTGAGGAGCGAGTCTGTAAGCAGTCAGTGAATCTGCTGCTGCTTCTGAAGGAGCTTGAGCAGGTTCTGTAGCAGATCATTTGCTCGTGTGAAGCAGAAGCATGTCTTCAGATGCCACGCAGACGCTGCAGTTTCTGGAAACACTTCTCCAGACTGTCACACGTGTGTGTTTGTTGGAGATGAGAGCGTGTGTCTGACAGGCTGCGGTGTGGCATTACAAACCCACTCAGCAGATGTCCTGCTCGCCTCCCATCATCCCAGCGTCCCCTGAGACTCGTGGGCCGGCCGAGTGGGAGTGAGAGAAGACATTCGAGCCATCGAGGCGCGCTTCAAACCTCACGACTGACGAACATGGAGATGCTCTTACAGCCTGAATGTGAACTAGTTCAGCTGAACATCAACACACTGTCATAGAGTTTGTGAAAAATCTGCTCCTGTCTTCATATTTGGGTTCCAAGAAGCAGAGATTGTAACATTGTAGCATTAAAGTTTATGTGTGTGTTTGTGATTCAAAGTGACAGTTCACCCTTAAATGAAAATGTGCGGATATTTTACTCACCCTCAGGCCATCCAAAATGACTGTGTTTTCTTCAGTAGAACAGTAAAGAAAATGTTTATCTCTTCAATAGCTGCCATCACTTTGAGAGTCAAAAACACATAAACAGGCCGCACAGAATCCATCCTCGTGGCTCCTGATGATAGATCGAGGTCTTATGAAGAGAAATGATCAGTCTGTGCAAGAAACTGAACATTATTCACAGCAGTATTAACTGTAATCCAGAACCTCCGGAGTGATGTCTGACTCATGAACGAATCATTCTTTTGAACTGATTCTGTTTAGTGAACTAGTTGAATCGGTTCATTGAATCGGACTGAATCATGTGAATCAGTTCGTGTCTTGATCTACAGGTTACTGAATCAGAACTCACTTTCAGACGCCTGACAGTCGGTCCGACTGGAAATGAGCCGAAAATATAATCCAGCATCTGTTATGTCATCGTGTGACTGAATGAAACAGTGAATTAAACCAGTTCATTGAAACAAACTGCCCAAAAGAATCAGTTCACAGAAAAGAATTGTATTTCTGATTAATTAGTCATTGGTCATTGATCATGTTTGAGTCGGTCGTGTGTTTTCTCTCTTCAGGACCGATGCAGGAGACCGTCATCGACTTCTGGAGGATGGTGTGGCAGGAGAACACGGCAACCATCGTCATGGTGACCAACCTGGTGGAAGTTGGCAGGGTGAGCTTGAAACGGCGACCGTGTGTTTGAGCGAACATCTGCATCACACATCATCTCACAAATCCACAGCATCCTCTCATGAGTTACATTCACAATCATATCAAGACGCGTGTTTCATGTCTGTAGCGCTTTATACGATACAGACTTTCACTGTAATGAACAGGAAAATAAAAGTGTTGACGTTGCAAAGTTCATCAGTTATGAAAAACAGCTCTACAGGAGACAATAGAGTCATTATTCAGATCAGTTCTGATCAATAACCAGTGGTGAACAGTACTGTAGCAAACTATTGTTTCTTTGTTACTGTACTTATGTGTATTTTTCAAGTATGTGTGTGTGTGTGTGTGTGTATAATGACATGGGTATGACACAGGTATTACAAGGAGAGGGTGACTTTTGAGGACATAAGCCATGTCCCCATTTTTCAAAACACTTATAAATCATACAGAATGAGTTTTTTTGAGAAAGTAAAAATGCACAAAGTTTCCTGTGAGGGTTAGGGTTAGGTGTAGGGTTGGTGAAGGGAGATAGAATATACAGTTTCTACAGAATAAAAACCATTACACCTATGGGATGAACACACTTTACACAAAAACAAACATGTGTGTGTGTGTGCGTGCGTGTTTGGCTGGTGTCTGGAATTCAGATGAGTGTGTGAAATCGACTCCCGCTGGATCACTTGCAGAGTAAATGATGCATTCTGGGCTTCATCAATGTGAAGTGGCCAGAAACTGATCAATGAAGCTCATTATCAGACAGAACAGCACAAACCGCCCAGTCTACAGACAGAGTTTCTGACAATTACATTTCATCCTTTTAAACGATAAAACAGTTGTTTATTTAATGTTGTGAATGAGTTTGCACATTTCAGCATTGAATATAGGCACATTGGAAATCAGCTAATTTAATTACAGTCAGCCTGATTCATTGAATTATTATTAAAGTTCAACATGTTCAAAAGTAGACCAGTAAGACTGAATCAACCTCATCATTTGATTGAATCATTTGCTCATATGCAGTAGATCTGTTGAGGATGATTTCTGGTCATACATTTCAATCAATGTCTTGCTCCTAAAATATGAGTTAAACACTCAACAAATCAGTCCTGGTGCTCATCATGCATTTGTTAATCCTAATAATGGTGTTGATTCTAACGGTTGTCTGGTGCCGGATCAGAAGGGATGTGTTTGTTAATGCTGAGGCTGTGATCGTGGATCTGCTCTGGTCCAGCTGTGCAGATGTGTGTGTGCTGCTCTGTTATATGATGCTGATCTGATGTGAGCTCCAGTCATCTATCATTCTATCTATCTATCTATCTATCTATCTATCTATCTATCTATCTATCTATCTATCTATCTATCTATCTATCTATCTATCTATCTATCTATCTATCTATCTATCTATCTATCCATCATTAATCCCTACATCACCCATCAAGTGTCAATCCCTCCATCCATCATTAGTCCCTCCATCCACTCATCCATCCATCCATCTTTAATCCCTTCATCCCTTATCCATCCATCCATTGTTAATCTCTCTATCAATCATTCATCCATAATTAATCCCTCCATCATCCATCCATCATTAATCCCTCCATCCATTATCCATCTTTAATCCCTCAATCATTAATCCATCCATCCATCCATCTATCTTTTATCCCTTCATCCCTCATCTATCGATCCATCATTAATATCTCCATCAATCATCCATCCATCTTTTATCCCTCCATCCCTCATCCATCCATCCATCCATCCATCCATCATTAATCATTCCATCCATTATCCATCCGTCCATCTTTTATCATTCCATCCATTATCCATCCATCCATCTTTTATCCATCCATCCTTCATCTATCCATCCATCACTAATCTCTCTATCCCTCCTCCATCCATCCATTATTAATCTCTCCATCAATCATCCATCCATCCATATTTTATCCCTCCATCTCTCCTCCATCCATCCATCATTAATCATTCCATCCATTATCCATCCATCCATCTTTTATCCCTCCATCCCTCATCTATCCATCCATCATTAATCTCTCCATCAATCATCCATCATCCATCTTTTATTCCTCCATCCCTCGTCCATCCATCAATCATCCATCCATCCATCTTTTATCCCTCCATCCCTCATCTATCCATCCATCATTAATCTCTCCATCAATCATCCATCCATCCATCTTTTATCCCTCCATCCACCATCTATCCATCCATTATTAATCTCTCCATCAATCATCCATCCATCCATCTTCTATCCCTCCATCCCTCATCTCTCCATCAATCATCCATCATCCATTTTCTATCCCTCCATCCCTCATCTCTCCATCAATCATCCATCCATCCATCTTCTATCCCTCCATCCCTCATCTCTCCATCAATCATCCATCCATCCATCTTCTATCCCTCCATCCCTCATCTCTCCATCAATCATCCATCCATCCATCTTCTATCCCTCCATCCCTCATCTCTCCATCAATCATCCATCATCCATCTTCTATCCCTCCATCCCTCATCTCTCCATCAATCATCCATCCATCCATTTTCTATCCCTCTATCCCTCATCTATCCATCCATCATTAATCTCTCCATCAATCATCCCTCTATCCATCCATTCATCTATTGCTAATCCATTTATCGTTCCATCCATCCAAAGTATGATTTTTAAAGATATTTGGTTCACAGGGACACAGTGTAAACCTCATAAACCATGTTTACATTTTAAATCCCCATGTACATTAAATCCACATAAACCATATATTCAAGCACACACACACACACACACACACACACACACACACACACACACACACACACTCTTTCTCACTCAGTCACACACAGATTCGGTCCTAATTACTGAAAGGATCTGATGGTTCTTCTGTCATCTGATCCCGGAGGAGGACTCTGAGATGGAGTTGTTTGGAGGTTCGTCTCAGCGGGAGACTCTCGTGTGTCTCCGTCTCGTGTCTCCAATCACATTCCGGCTCTAATGATGCTGGAGAAAATTTAATTTCTGCACCCAAAGTATCGCTGGCGTGAAAGCAAGTGTCACAACCTCCATGCTTCTCTCTCTCTCTCTCTCTCTCTCTCTCTCTGTTGTGCTCGATGTCTTACTGTAAAGCAGATTTTGTAATCATGTTGTCATATATATACTGTGCTAATGTTTATTCGTGATCTATTGTATTGGAGAGCGTGTGCATCTGAGGCTGAGAGTTATTAGTGCAGCTGTTCCTAGTCTTCTGATTCTCCTGACTGGATTATATTGCCACATAATGAGGTTTTATTTGCGTTGTGTGAGAAGTGTGATGGAGTTAGAGCTGAACTCACTCCAGACGTGATCCGTGATCCGGTCCGGTCGCTCTGTGAGTGTCAGGCGTGTGAGGTCGGGTATCGTGTCACATCTGGAAGTGCAGAACTCATTTAGCTGAGCGTAATGTGTGAATGAGAACATTAATGTGTGAATTACATCACAGAGAGATTCATCACCCATCTCACACATCAGGAGACGAGCGGACAACTCTGGAGAAGCTTTATCACAGTGCTTTAATTTAAATTTAATTGTAATTTATTTATTCTACTGACAAAACTTGTTAAAAATATATTTCAAATGTAAAACTATTTTAAAAAAAATTATTTAAATAGATATTTAAATAAAATGATAATGATAAAGGAATGTAAACACATTAATTGAAGGCGTAAAAATATCTGTCTGGCTTTGATTTGATGCTTGCATCTCTTGACATTTTAGAGTCATTAAATGTTGTGAATGCTATAAATTATTTTCAGAAACATGAAACTATTGATAGAGGTTTATCTGTGGTTACTGTGGTAACAGATGCTGATCCGTGATGCTCTTTGCGTTCAGAAATTGAATCAATAGGAGTTAATGCTGCTGAAATGAGAGCGTATGGAGGACGATCCTCACGGTGCATTGATCTGAGCATCAATACGTGTGTTAATCAGGAGCGCGATGTTAATCATCACCGCCGCTGAAGGGTTAATTTAATGTGATCAGGTGACATTTGAAACCGAGCGCTATCACATTTAACCGTCACAGAGGAAAGGTCAGACACGACGAGCTTCGACAGCGTTTCTGATGCATCTCCACATCGACATTTCCATAAAGTGAGAGATAATCTAACAATTGCAAGATTAATTCAGAATTGCGAGTTAAAAAGTTGCAGTTATTTCTTTTACATATACATATGAATTGCAATACGCAATAACATTTTTAATTTACACTGTTGCAGATCTTCCATCATTTTTAACTATTTTGTATAGTTTTCATCTAATGCACTTTGAATTTCCGTTGTGTATGAAATGTGCTGTGTAATAAGCTGATTTATTCAACATGTTTATTTGGACAGTTTCAGAAGAAACAGCAGTTCTGACCGTTGCGAGCCGGACTCGAAGCTGTGCTCTTCTGATGAGGGTCTGTGTGTGTTTGTGTGTGTCAGGTGAAGTGCTGTAAGTACTGGCCGGATGACACCGAGATCTACAGAGACATCAAGGTGACGCTGATCGAGACTCAGCTTCTGTCCGAGTACGTCATCAGAACGTTTGCAGTGGAGAAGGTGAGAGACGCTCTTAAATACTCCATATATTAGATGCTTAATTATATAAAGTGCATAGTTTAGGGAACGAAGCTTTGCAAATGCTTTAAACCCCTTAAAATACACATTTTTTTTTTTTAATTTAAGATTTTTTTCAGATATATAACCATTTGTAAATAAAAATGTCATGTTTTGAGTTTGGGTCATTTTGATGTATGGAATACAGTTAGTGCCAGAAAATTCTGCAAAATAGTATGGAGTACAATTAGTGCCAAAACCTTCCGTAAAATATATTTCCCCATATCTCTATGTATTTATTTTTTTTTAGATTTTTTACCAATATTTTTTCAGAGATATAACCATTTGTAAATAAAAATGTCACACTGTTTGTGTTTGGATCATTCTGATGTATGGAGTACAGTTAGTGCCAAAACTTCCGTAAAATATATTTCCCCTTATCTCTATTGAATTAAAAGCTCCTGGTTTGCTGCTGCTGCTGTAGTAGTTCTGGCAGATTTTAGTGAGTCTGCAGCAGATATAAGGTGATTATGAAGTCTCTGTCCGTTCTGCAGCGAGGAGCTCATGAGATCCGTGAGATCAGTCAGTTTCACTTCACCGGCTGGCCGGATCACGGCGTTCCCTATCACGCCACGGGTCTGCTGGGATTCGTGCGCCGGGTCAAAGCCAAATCCCCCTCAAACGCCGGACCCATCGCGGTCCACTGCAGGTACCTGACCACATACGAGCTCAGTCTCTGATTTCATTTGTTTAGGTTGTTGTTTACACTTTTTCTATTGTATTTTGGATATGTTTATAATATATACATTTTGAATTATATGTGTGTTTTTCTAGTATTACATTTGTTTTTAATATTCAAATTGCCTTTAGAAGCTGCTATATAAAATCTATATAAAATATAAGTATATTATTATAAAATGAATCCATGTTCAGTTTTTATGAAATGTGAGTGTAAATAAAGCACATCATGAAACACTCACTGAAATGAGATTGAACAGAAGTTTGTTATTATTAAATCAGCACTACCAGTCAAAAGTATAATTAATTCAAATTCAATAAAACATATTTAAATTAAAAGAAGCTGAACTTGAAAGAAGTCTCTTCAGCTTAGCAAGACTGCATTGATTTGAATAAAAATACAGTAAAACAGTAATATTGTGTAAAAGAGAGACTTCTTTGTAAAACAATTTTTCCACTTAATAAAAAAGTATTTTTCACACAGTTCTGACTTTATATATTCAGATTTGCAATAAAGTAAGAATTGTGGGATAACAAGTAACAATTACCTTTTATTATTATTTTATTCTGTGGCAGAAGCAATAAAAAATTATTACGAGATGTAAACTTGCAAAACAAGTGAAAGTCGTGACATGAAATGAAACACATACACACACACACACACACACACATATATATACATACATATTATAGTTTTGTTTTTTATATGTTGACATTATAATCAAGTAAGAAAATTTGGAACTAATGTAAAAGTTACTTGAAACCTCTCAGTACATATATAAAACTAACAATTATGAATTCAAGAAAGATTTTTTACAAATCAGAAACTCTTTATGACAGTAATTCTGAGGTGATGTTAACAGCATTTCTTTTCCAGCTCACGATTCAGCGGAAGGTCTTTCTAAACAGATGCTGCAGTGTGGGCTGATTTTATTGTGTTTCATCCCTGGCTATTTATCTGTTGATCTGAATCTGTGTTTTGATTGGTCGCTCACAGCGCGGGGGCGGGGCGAACCGGCTGCTTCATCGTGATTGACATCATGCTGGACATGGCGGAGCGGGAAGGTGTCGTCGACATCTATAACTGTGTGAGAGAGCTGCGATCTCGAAGAGTCAACATGGTCCAGACCGAGGTACTCCTTCCCTCACCTTTGACCTCTGACCTCTTCACCTTCACATCACTGAGCCTGCCAAATGCATCAGAGTAAAGTTAGAGGTTAGAATGATCCCTGGCACTCAAGAGAGAGAATAGAGACTTTTTCGAGGGATAAATATGGTTCTAGTATAAGAGGCTTTAGAAACGAGGAGAAAGCAGTGAAGGCACTCGTGTGTGTTCCTCTCCTGATTCCAGCACGTCAATCACAACGCTGCTATTTTAACCTGTGGGCGTCTCATAAACACTCTCAACCAAGAGCTGATCGACTCGATGCAGGTGCTTTAAGAGCCGCGGTGCGTTTGAAGAGCGAAAGCTTGGTTTTTACAGCTTCTGACGGGTTTCTGCAGCATCTGGTCTGGTTTCACAGCGACTGTGTTTGGATCTTTTAATGAGAAGCACAGCCTCATTCACCCTGTTTAAGTTCAGTGACCTTCAGTGTGTGTGTGTGTGTGTGTGTGTGTGTGTGTGTGTGTTTTGCTCGCAGGTGTTTTTGCACGCTTTGACACCCGACGGGAACATGTTACCTTTTACACGCGTGTTTGAACCATCACTAATAATTTGGGACGATACACACTCATAAGAGCTCCGCTGCTGATTGCGTGCTTTTTAGGTTACATCACGTCTGGATTGGACGTGCGAGAGGAAAGGTCAGAGGTCACAGCAGATGCCTAATCAGAGACGCGCTGACCTCGTCAGAAGTGACAGGCCAAGATGCTGTGGAAATGTCACTTCAGCAGTGATTTCCATCAAACACGCGTCTGCTCCACAAAAAAGAGTGATTCCGGTGAAATGCTGACGACTCGCTGCTAATAAAGTTTGATGATCTTTCTGTTTTATACCGTCTTAGTCTCTCTGAAACAAATGAGTGCAATCACAGCGGCATCTGCATTTGCAACACTGACAAAATCCATGAATACAAAACAGATGAAGGGAGAGAACAGCACCGCGACGAGGAAACCAAGCATTTATTTCTGCAGAAAACTAGAACTGATTCATTATACAGCAGTATGTGACCAACCCTGCATTCAGGAGTGTGGGGTGTTTCTGTAAGAGTCTCTTCTGGTCACCAGGGCTGCGTTTGTTTGATCAAAAATACAGTAGAAATTGTGAAATATTATTATAATCTAAATCATCTGTTTTCTGTGTGAATCTGTGTTAAAGTGTAATGTATTTCTGTGATGCTCCGCTGTATTTTCAGCATCATTCCTCCAGTCTTCAGTGTCACATGATCTTTTATCATTCTAATATCTAATTCAAGTTTAATTTCCTTATATTAATAACATTTATTTTGGTTTACAATTTTTAGTTTGTATATTTATATCACATTAACATTTATATTATAAATTACTATAATTTTTTCAAATTAATTATTACAACTTTATATTGTTAATTTAATTAAAAATATATATATATATAACATTTACATATCAGTAATTCAAATTTTATAATAATAATTGAAAAAGTTTATATTAAATTAGATAAAATTCATTTATATTAACATTAATTTAATTAAAACGTTATATGAATTAAACTATATATATATAATTTTATATAATATTTTTGTTAACTTTTATTTTTTGAGAATTTGCAGGTTAATAGAGAGTTCAAAAGAACAGCATTTATTAGCAATATAAATATTGTGCAATATTATAAATGTATTTACTGTCAGTTTTGATCAATTTAATGCGTCCTTGATCAATAAAAGTATTAATTTCTTTAAAAAACAACAACGTTTCACTCTAATGGTTCTGTGCTGATTAGATGTGATGGTCTTCAGTCGTGCTGGATGTTGTCTCTTGTGTTCGTCAGGAGCAGTACGTCTTCATTCATGACGCCATCTTGGAGGCGTGTCTCTGCGGCGACACCACCATCCCAGCCAATCAGCTTCGCTCCGTTTACTACGACATGAACCGATTGGATCCTCAGACCAACTCCAGTCCAATCAAAGAAGAGTTCAGGGTGAGAGACGATCACATGATTCTACAGCTGACATGACAAAGTTTCATTTCTACAAATATACGTCTGTGTTACTGATGACTGCTTCTGTTGTTGTTTTAGTGTGAATGCTGTCTGTGTATATTAAATCATGAAATGTTTGGGTTCATGATAATATGTAAATGCTGGGGATGGTGTCTAGTGAAGATGTGTGTGTGTGTGTTGTCAGACGCTGAACATGGTGACTCCGACGCTGCGTGTGGAGGACTGTAGCATCGCTCTGCTGCCGAGGAATCATGAGAAGAACCGCTGCATGGATGTGCTTCCTCCGGACCGCTGCCTGCCCTTCCTCATCACCATCGACGGAGAGAGCAGCAACTACATCAACGCCGCGCTCATGGACGTACGGCTCACGAGCATCACTCACCTCAGAAGTGCACTGAAGCACAGATTCTCAAACATTAGATGACTATCTCTTCGTCTCTTTCTGCTCTTCCAGAGCTACAAGCAGCCGTCTGCGTTCATCGTTACCCAGCATCCTTTGCCAAACACAGTCAAGGACTTCTGGCGTCTGGTTCTGGACTATCACTGCACGTCTATCGTGATGCTGAACGACGTGGATCCGGCGCAGGTCAGGACCTCATTACTGTTTCTGTGATTTCATGTCTCTGAACCGATGAGTTTTCAGAAAATAGTTTTAAACTAAACTGTCGCTCCAGGTCAGAATTGCATATATATAAGAGACAGAGACGCAAATTCATCCACATTCAGAGCAGAACACACACACAAATATAAGTATGAAACTGAAGTGAATCAAAATGTTTAAACCAGTGAC